>NW_027658648.1:22500-26434 GCF_041902795.1 Electrophorus electricus | reverse complement strand
TTCAGTATTTGCGTTTGTGAAGTGTTTTTACTATAAGTCTTTACTGTTTTGTCTTCACATGTTTTATATAAACTGTTAACAAGGTTTTGAGAATTGAAAACACACACAGTCATGATTAGCTCAGCACTGGTGTTGAATTTGGTAACAGTGCAATGAAAATAAGTAAATGAATAGAAAGAAAAGGAAAAAGAGAAAAAAATGAAGCAGAGGTGCAGTTTAGTGGATGTTCTTTTTGAAAAAAAAAAAAAAAAGCTAGCTAAATATAGCCTGCCATTTGCAGTAATTCCTAAGAATTTCCTCTTCAACCTTGGCATTGGCCTTGTGGGGGAAATTTAAGATTTATTTGTGGTTTTGTAAGCCCTGGTCCCTATAAGTATGGTGAGCTGAGTGAGATCCAGTCACAGCTGGACTTTGAGGCTAACTAGCTCTCATCTGCTCCCTGGTGACCTAGTGTGAGACTCACACATTCACCACTGTTGGTGCAGACACTCTGATGTCAACTGCAGAAAGGGAAGAGTCATTCATATGCATGGGAACTAGCATACTAAGATGATCAAGGAAATGTAAACGCATCTTAAAAGTTTTGTTCCCCCCCCCCCCCCCCCCAGTGAATTCATAAATAAAGCATTTGCGTAGGCCGACTTCTTGTTAATGAGAACTGAATGGAAACCAGAAAGTCCATGTATTGTTTATCTACCATTTTCCATCACATTACCTGTTCTCAAGTGTATGGCAATTGTGTTTGTTTTTATTGGTTAGATGTTATGATTAAATCAGAACGGACACATTGTCAAAGAACATTATAAGGAATATTATTTTGTCTGATTATATTTTTAATTAAAAATGAATGCTAGAATTGGAAATGTACCCCCCCACCCCACACACACAGACTTGCCGCGTGTGCTGCAGTGATCAGTTTGCAGGCACCATCTGCCCTCAGATTTATGTAACAACTGATCTAGAAGCTGCACTCTCACATCCTGATTGTGACTCATGTCCAATGATGCCTCAGCATGGTTTTAGCGAGGTTCACACTTAGCCTACCGACTCTGTTCTTACACGCTTTGTATAACATAACATGGTGGAACGACAACCTAGCTTTCCAAATGCTATGTGATAAAGAGAGATAGTTTGAGAGAGGTCCATACAGACAGGCTGTAGGGGACACAGACTAATGAGATCTGTTAAGAAACAGTGTGAAAGTGAAGATAGGGGATTGAGAGAGCAGTCAGAGAACACAAACAGAGAAGTGCAGAAATAGAGCCCTATTTCTGGCTCTTTAGGGGTAATTGTCAGTTATTTTTCTCATATCAAACTGTATTTCCCACTTGGCAGAGCTTCATATAGGTGATATAATCACTACTTCATTACTTTGTGGAAGAATTTACCATCTTGACCTGATCCAAGAATCATTTCTATTGTTGATTGATCCTGTCTGAACTCATTGAGAGCCAGAAATTCATTTTAGAGCTTTTATTGAACACTAGCTTTTGGCTGGCATTAGCACACAGCTTCCTTCATCCCTGGCATATAACAACCATTAGCAAAAGTTCTTACATCAGTATCATGATTAAATATCTCAAACTTATTCACAGGAATGTTATTTAAAATTTGTATGTCAGGCTTTTGGTTAAAAAGCTTGGTTGCTGTAAATCATCTATATACACACTGGTGACACCATTCAATTATTAATTTTTTGCTGGAATTTCACAATAGCTATAGTTTTCTTTGTATTTTTGTAATAGTATATTTGTTTTGTATAGTAACCTGCAAGGAAGTTGCAAATTCCAGTTTCATTGTACTTGTACAATGACAATATAGACATCTTCTATTGCCTATGCTAAATGGTGGTTGATGCATATAGCTCTGGTGGATGGCTTCCTTCATGCATGCTGGTGGCCAAAGGACTTGGCGTGCTCTCACCGAGGCGCCTGCCCGGATGTGGTTTCTCAGCTTGGAACATGATCTCAATCTTCTTCTGCTCAAATGACCATGGTGTTGGAATCCTTTAATCCTTTGCTACACTGAGCAATGCCCAACAAGCAGCCAAGACAAGGCTTGAGAGTGGCTGGTCTCAAGCGGATGGTCGGATATAGAGTTAGCCGGACGTTGAGGTCTTATTCTCTCTGGTTTTTCCTCCTTGAGACAACTGGTTGTTGTTGTTTCCTTTATAAGATAGACTTGTTTATAATAAGAAATCATCCCTGCACTTTCTCCAGGCTTTTTTGCTTAACCTCTTCCTTTGCTTCAAGCACCATACTAAACTCCTAAATAAAATATGTAGCCTCTGCTGCATGCTGCTCAGCTGATGTCAGATCCTTTCTTTTTATATATCCATATATATTTTTATATATTCATAGGTTGAGGTATGGCAGCAGCATGTCCGTGTGTGCGCGCGAGTGTGTGCGTGTGTGTGTGTGCGCGCGTGTGTGTGTGCACGCGAGTGTGTGTGTGCATGCATAGGGCATTTCAGTTGTAATGGTCCCTACAGGTCCTCTTCTACCAGAGTCAGCGGGTGCCAGAAGAAAAGTGGAGTTTGTAAATGAAATGGACTGTGGCCTCCCCTTGCTCAGTAATAGGAAGACTGAGACTAATGGGGTACATTACAATGGTGACTTGGCCAGTAGTCTGAGGATGATGAGGTACAGAGGCCACAGCTTCTGTCTGGGTCAGAGATTCCCCCCAGAGAGAGTTAAAAAAGCCAATTAGTACATGCAGATCATACAGCTAGTTAGAACCTAGAGGGCACATATGTGTGTCCATACACTTGCACACATGTATGCAGACACACCAGCATTGAAACTATTATTTATATATATATATATATATATATATATATATATATATATATATATATATATATACATACATGTCTTAGTTTAAGCAAAAGATGTGTTTAGCATTCCATCGATGAGCACACATGCAGGAATGCCTGCAGGGTGGATGGGAGCCAAGCTGTCAACATGAACTACTGGCTGTGAGATTGACCGGGAGCTTGCACCCCTTTCTCAGTGCAATGTGTCCAGTTTACACTCATTAACAACATTAGCAGTGTCCCTGCTGTGCAGCACTAATCTCCTTAGTAAATAATGCTACATTTAAATCAAACTACTTACATTACCCCCATAAAGATGCATGTTACACACTCAGCTGCTAATTATGCAATTATGATTCTATTTCTCCCTTGCACACTGCCTAGGGGTCTGTGAAACTGCAAAAGTACTCCAATTCTCCCTGCTGACAAACCAGCCCTGGAATGTGGGGTTTCTATGAGCCTGCCCAAATCCAAATGAAGATAAATGCATTTCACATGTTCTAGCCCTTTAAAGATTTTGTTTTTTTGTTTTCCTGACCAACAACAAATGTGGGAAGAAAGGAAACAGAATCATATGTTACTGTAGAAAGCATATTTGTATACTTATAAGGGAAATGAATTACATTATTTTAGTACATCACATACTACAACGTCTGGAATGCAGGCCTAAAGATGTTTTATGCCTCCTTTGGTTTGCTTTGATTTAGCTTATTTTAGCATTTGACCTTGATATCTTCTTTAGGTCACATGTTCCATAAGACTTTGAAAGGCCCAGGGCATGAATCATTTACTTAAACATGCTATGAACAAAGAAGTGGTGAAATAAATAGAATCTATAAGTAATGCCTATCTATCAATAATACAATTTAATTAAACAAAATCTGAAATATTTAGTCTGTCAGTGGCTTGCTCTGGATGCCAAGAATGTCTCACATGGCTATACCCCCCACTGATGTAGAAAAAGGTATTTAAAAATGTTCTGTTGTGATACTATAATGAAATCACTAAGCATGATTCTGGGTTTATGCTTGTGGGTTGGCATTATTTTCCTCAATTGTGCTCTGTATCATTTATACAGGTTTTCAGAGCCTCACTAATTTAGTGGGAAACCATCAGAAT
>NW_027658648.1:0-10000 GCF_041902795.1 Electrophorus electricus | reverse complement strand
AGAGTTCTACTTCCTCTGGCTGAGATCATGATTTAGGCTATGATGGAATGCTGGGTATTATATTGCTGATCTTTTATAACTCTCTTATTCTTATCTATGTATAATATCTAGTGCTACAGGATAGTGGAATTCTCAAAGCTGTCTCTTACACTGCCACAGGGTTTATAATAACTATCTTAAAGCCCCAAAGGTTAACAATATAAGCACTATAGGTCTGTGTAATGGCACATTAACTGAACTGATATGTTCTGTGCTGTTGTATTTGGATGTAAATGCAGAACTGCTATATTCTGCATTTGCATTTAAACTGATCTTGATGTGGCCAATTTCAAGCAATCTGCTTCTAAAGGATATGCTTCTGCTCACCTGAGACTTTGGTAGTATAAATCTGATAGAGTTCACTGAGACATTTTTAAAGTAATTAAAGTACTAAAAAATTAAAAGAAATTGCCTCCCAAGTCTTTCTGGGCATTTTTTCAGACTTCTATTACATGCTATATTTGATTACACATTAATTCAGAATAGCTCAGTCTGTGTGGTAAAACTGCTCTGGAAATTATTTGACTTCTGTTTTCCATCAAACTGTAACAGTTCTAAGTAGTGCTTCAAATGGTTTCCCTGAAAGTCCTATTAGATTAAATAAATGGCTCTCAGATAACTTTGCTGATGTCAGTTGAACTAGGCTTGGCTCAGTTATTTATGCACTTGTCAGAGTAGTCCACAGAATTAAGATCTTATGGGTTGAAGACCAGGACATGCTTTCCATAATTAATATTTCCACTGAACTTGTTAGGCTTTGGTAGATTACTTCTTTAGCTGCACTAATATGTCTGAGTCAGCTCCCCTGTTATGTGACTTTATGATGTACCTTTACACCTGTAACATTAAAGTTGGAGGAAAAGCCTTTCCTTTTTCCATGACAAACACATCCCACCAGCAGGCCAGTGGGAACGCAGCAAGTTGATTGGCTGTGTTACTTGATATTTGTTGTTCAATAGGTTAGTGCTGGCGGCTCACAGCTTCCTGCAGTGGAGCCTGTGCATTTTTAAAGAGGCCTGCTGATTTACCAGCAAGACTTCCTCTTCTCATGCACACAAACTGTTAGCTTGACCTTTACTAGCAATAAACACAATTAAATATGAATAAGAGAAATAATTGAAAGTAAGCCTTACTTTCCTTGGAACCTCAGAACTGAACTAATATACTCAGTTTAAGACAGGGAAAGTGCTGCTAACATTTTGTTTTTCTTTCTATTAAAGGCCAAAGCACAGATATTGTGCAGTACTGTTTCATTACAATTCATCCAGTGGTGACCCTTTTGCTGCCTCACAAAACTGGATTTATTTTACTTCAAAATGTCATTTTTGTGTATTCTTTATCTTCTACATCTTCTGTGTAGCATCAGCATGAATAACACCCAGAATAAAGGCTCAAAACTCTTAATTTCCCAGCAGCCTGTCAAAGTGAAGTATTTATTTGTCCTATTGATTGCATTGTTCACCTTTCCCTCCTTACCACATTGATCTGTGTGGCTAAGGTGCAGTACTGTTTTGGAACGATTCACTCGATAGACCTGCTGCTGTATCTCAAACATGGGGCGGAGCCTTTGGGGCTCCTATCCAGGGCATCTCTTCTCACATGCTGGTGAGCCCCGCCTACTCAGGAGGGATGGGACAGGGCAGTCTGAGACAGCATAACAGAGCCCGGCTGTCTCTGCATAAACAGCAGCCATTAGCTTCCTGCCACACTACTTTGCAATTGCTTCAAACACAATTAGCCGCAAATCTCCAGTCACTTACTGTGAGCCTCACTCAGTGGGAACAAACACAGGTATTTGTCACCAGCAGAATTGTTCGAAAACATGCACAGATGATTAATTCCTGTTTTTGTTTGATTACAGTGTTTGTGTGCTCGGTTTACCTGCATTTTTCAACAGTATGAAAAACACACATAGACTATGCAGCCTCAGTAAAGTAAGGCAAAGGACATAGAAAATGTGTGCAATCTTTTATTAGACTGTTTATCTTGCCTTCTCACACAAAAACCGACAGATTTGGTCTTTTGCTAGGCGACTTTAGCAAGCCACTCTGGATAAGAGCATCTGCTAAATGCGATGAATGTAAATGTAAATACTTCCACATTCAACAGCAAGCACAGGTCAAATCAAAGATGGACCTTTACACTCTCCAGAGATTCATGAGAGCTTCTCCCATTCCAGACTAGTACACTCAATTCACTCTCTCACACACACACACACACACACACACACACACACACACACACACACACACACACACACACACTTTAGATTTTTATTACTTAGCATAAATCACATCACTGGCATATAACACATGACATAACTAATTACTTACCTTAAGAATAAATTTGACAAAGTAGAGACAAAAATTGCTTGTGTCATCTCTAGATTAGCACTGTGAATGTTGCTGTTATGTAGTTAATCTGATAATGATTTCAATCATGCCTCCTCAGTATGATGCCTCTGTATTGGAGAAGTGAGTTATGATCCATTCAGACCTCTAGGCTCTTGTGTCATTCTGATGTCTTATTAGTGTGACACCTCTGACCCACACCAGAGAAGGTGTGTATGTTTGCCTCAGAAGCAGGGTGATAGGATTTTAAATATTCAGGGCCTCTTAGTGAACTCAGAGCACTCCTGCTCCCTCCAGTCTGGGCAAATTGAAAAGGCATCAGCGGTCAGTCTTCCGCAACCCTGAAGCCTATGTATCAGAGAGCAGTGCGTTTTCTTTGCAGGCTGACCCACCATATATGGAGATGCTATCTAAAGTCCACTTGTAGAAACTTTAACTTTCCTTAAGTGAGGTTTATCACGCCTAGTGCTTGTGCTTTATTTCTTGTTCTGAGGACTACAAAGGACATTTCATAACCCTCATTTCAGGGGTAATGGAGAACACATTGCTGACTGACCAAGCTTATGTTAATTAATTTCCCTCTCCATCCTTTGCTCAACCTTTGCTCCTTGAGCTGGACTAATCAATCTCTGTTCATGGCTGTATTATGAATTTGCTATCATCACAAAATAGGAAATAAGGTGCTTGCTCAAGACTTTGTGGAGGTCTGAAATATTCTACAGACATGAAGGACAGGAGAGGAGAGGAGAAAAACAATGTAGGTATGAGCCTAACCATTTTGTAGAGAATGCTACTTTGAACTGGGGAGGCTACACACATTCAGAGGGGATCAAAGAAAGCTGTGTCAAGGACATACAGCTTCACAGCAGACTAACATGTCAAAGCACTAGAGAACACCTGTATGTAGTAATTAAAAGCAGAAATAATACATTTCTAGAAATCAACCGTCTTCTACTGTAAATGAAAGACCTATGGTAGATTTTGCCAAGTGTATTTAGCGTTATGTAAGCTTATGGGTAAATGTCCTTTATGTCCAGACTGTCTAAAACAAAAAGCCTGCTAGAGTCAGCTGTATGTTGAGACAAGAACCTGATGGTGTGTCTCACATTGAGAGTCCTTGGCGCCAGTGTGCCGCAGATGAGCACTGATACTCTGATAGAATGGGGGGGCTCTATTGGCAGCCTGGTCACGTCAGCAGTGAACCAGGCTAACGTGGCGTAATCGCAGCCTAGCAATGAGCTGAACAGATGAGGGAGTGCAGGTGTCTGCCTCAGATGGGCTTGGTGTTGGCCTTGGAGATGTGTCATCCCTCCCTGATGACAGCACAGAGCAGAGTCCCGTCTGCTCTCATCTTCCACACTTTCCCCCCTTGAATACATATGGGTTCTCAAGTCTGCTCTGCCCATTATCCTAAATGCAACAGCTTCACCCTGATGATAGAACCACATCAAAAATTTGTTTTTGGCCATATGACTTCATGAATTTTTGTATGGAAGAGCCGGCTAAAATGGGCCACTAGAAGATGCAAGATCAACTAATCTGTACACTATCATATATGCAATTTGAAACACTGTAATGTGGGACAGATGAAGGAAAAACATACTTTACAGCTCAGAAGAGAAGACAAATCCTTGGTCAATATTGAGCCTCCAAGTCTGAAGTCTATCAGAAAATGATTTCCCGCTCTTCCTCTGATGCTGCATTCAGTCACCCATTCCCATCCCGTCTGCCACAATGCTTTCATGGCAAGCGGAATTAGAGAAATGTGTCTTTTCCTTATTTGATGAAAGGCAGACTATTTTGAGTATGTGTCTGGGCTTTTTTTGGGGGGGGGCACTGGCTTCACAGGTTGACAGGCGGAGCCATTTCCCTGGTGAGCCGATATTTCTAGCAGCTCTGCTCAGAGTGTTGTCATCAGATGGCAGACAGCCGCTCTTCTGAATAGGAGATACCACAGCAACTGGTCCAGAAGCCTGCAGAGGTTGGGAGTCATAGACCTATGAAGGTCTGTTTTTTTTTTTTTTTTACTGTCATGTTTTTTTCTTAAAATAGAAGTATGTCCTCTACAACTCTCATTTTTACCAAGGAATCCTATTTTCTGTCCAGGTCAAGCTCCTTTCTGCATGACTTCTCCTGACTGGCGTGACCAGTTTGCTGAGTAGGTGATTCTGGTAATTCACAGATTTTTGTTAACTTTTTGTCAACTGCTCAAGCAAAAACAGCTCTATATCAGGGGTGGCCCTGAAATGGTTATTGACTCGGTTCAACTTACCAAAAGACCAACAAATAGGAACAACATCAGCATCATCATAATTTTAGGAACACATACATTTATGGGGCTGGAGACATACAAACTCACAAATTCATAAAGATCCCAAATACACCAAAACCCATTTCCTGTGGAATTTGTACCATTGCATATTTATGGGATTACTCTGCACTGTGCTGTGCTCTGCTGTGAACCCTCTTCATTTACTTCTCAAGTGCCATGTCAGATCATGTAATGGAGTGCTTATAGCATGAACATCACATGACATTCTGCTCAACACGAAGTTCTATCTCTAGGCCAAAATACCCAGTTTAACCATTTTCAGAAAGTTTGTTTTGGTTTTTTTTTCCCAGCATTTCCCACGGAGGAATGTGTAGGAGAGTGGGATACCAATACCACCCCTCTCTCAAAACAGACAGGTAGAGATCTACATAAGGCAGAGAAAGACAAAGGCAACCCCCCCCTTCCCCTCCCCTTCCCCTGGACTTTCTCTGTCATGACTGCTGCATGTCACCTGCTGAGCCCCATTTCCTCTGGGATGCTGCAGTGTACGAAGCTGTTAAAGGGCTTTGTTGGCTTGATAGAAGTTGTTATTTGAGCTAACAGAGTTGTCTTGTAGTAAAGGAACTTGATAGCCACATCCAGCCCGGTGATGGTCCCGGGAGACACCAAAGCCAGTGAATATCTTGCATCACTCATCACGTAGGAATCAACATTTGCCCCATGGAGAAGACTATGCAGTTGACGGAACTAGGACTCATACCCACAAAATACCCATCGTGAATAGAGACAGAGATGGACTACTGTTATGACACAGTAGTTATGACTCAACCGGTAAAACAGGTTTACAAATGTCAGAGACTTATTTCTTGGTATTGTCTTCGCAAGTGTGAGCATGCTTTAATCCTTCATATCTTACTTTTATTTCTGACCCACTGGGCACATTCTCTCTTTGCTGTTTGGTGCTAGCAATGTTAACTTGCACTGGGAACAGAAAATACATAATTACCTTAATTTGGTACGTAAGAGGAAAAAACAAGGGTAACCTGAGCAAGGACCTGTTAAAGTCCACAGAGACGCAGCAGTTGGGAAATGTCTCTGAAAACGCATGCACTGGTACGCCTTGGTGCAGGCAGGACTTTATAAATACTCAGCAGAATAATTGGGTCTTAGCTCTGTGCAACGTTTTGCATGGTATTTAAACAGGGCTGTTCCCTATAGTGCTGATATGTTGTAAACATAGCTGTAGTTTTAGTCATAGTCATAATTTAACATAATAAATGTATTACATTACAATGTGCTTGTATTAAGTATATTTTCAAAAATGGGTGCTCTTTACACTCTGAACTGGTTGTTCTCTTAAGGCAAAGATGCACAGATAGGGTACTGACAGGAAGTCTGGAAGCCAGGAAAGGAGGAGCAGATGATGATAAATAAGCAAAGAAGCAGAGAGAAACAGCAAATCAAGGAGGGAGGAATATGGTGGAGTTTCAATCATGACCCAGGATTTAACAAAAAGTCGATAGCGCTGCAAAGCACAGTCACAATATGTCTGCAAATTCAGATCAGTGTGATCAGTGCTGCAGCCAGGCGGTCAGAGAGGCCTGATGAAAATGAAATGGTTTATGTGGAGAGAATCCTTGAAGCCTTTTTCCCCACATCGCCTGAATCATCACCACTGTTACAGAAGTGCTGCACACATGCGCACACACACACACACACACACACACACACACACACACACACACACAGAGAGAGAAAAAGAAATGCACTCACCTTTGCTCTATTCCTCTGTCTATTTATTTATTTATTCTCTTATTTTGCCAGGAGTTCTTTTTCAGGTTTCACTTCCTGTTCAGAGGCATCCAGGCCTGTTGCTTTCATGTGTCAGTGGTTGCAGCTGTACTCTTCAGACTGGCTCATCGCTAGTCTAACACTGCAACAGTTACCATGGCTATGATTTCAACCCCCATCCTACCCCACACCAAGGTGATCACATTCATTAAATATGCCTATCTAATGCTCTACATCCCCCGTGCAACACAAACACTTTAAACTTTTGCAGAACTTTCTCATTTGTCTACGCATCCTCTCTGGTTTCCTTTCTCCATTCCTTGTATGCCATACCTTGTCACTCTCTTAGGAAAGGACTACAGGATATTGTTAACTTTACTTGCCCTTATGGTGCAATCCAGGGACTACATTGTTGAATGTGTTATCAGATGAAATGCTAGCTACCCTTACCTATTTTAAGCCTCCCCAGTCCCAACACTATCTACTCTAGATCTCAACAGCCAAGTGAAGCCTCATCATCATGGCCTAGAATAAGACTCTCCAGTGTCTCCAACATGTACTCTGTCTTGTATAATTATACAACCTGTCAGTGCAATCGTGTGGCCACATTGCTGTTGTATGTGAGATTAATCTGGCTATTACTGAATCTCACACAGTCTCCAGATAGGGTCTTTGCCTTACTCTAGATTTTTCTCCTTGAGTGCATCACATAAATGCTGCGTGGAGCTATATTTTTGGAAAAGCATCTTCTGGAGTTTTCATCAGTGCAAGCACAAGATGTGTATGTCCTTAATGGAGGCTGGTGCAGAACCTTCTATTTCAGCTGTAGTTTGAGGAAATAGTATATAAAATGCATTCTAAGCCTGAAGCAATCTAATTTCGCTTTCATCTTTGACAAATTGCTTTGAATAATACCAATGTCACCTGTGTCTGTCTTTGCATCTGTGATGCTCATCTCATCATAAACGCATTGGGCCAGCTTGTGTCCCAACACAGTTTTGGGCAAGGATTCATCTGAACACAGATTGAAGTGTAACCCACACTTTGGACTCAGCAGATGTAATCTATGGTGCCCAGGTCCTCTTGCATAGATGTGACTGGAAACTGCAGCAGTGTATCAGGGTTGGATATCAAATCCAGACATCCATGTGGCAGTCACTGCTTACAAGGATTTGGCCCCTTCCCACCAAGCCACACACGACTCTCTGTCTGAAGTGCTCTCCATCAAAGCTGATTAAAGATGGTGTTATTCTGTCAATTCTTGAAGAGTGTCACAAGCTCTGTGTGCATGTAGGAGGGGTGTTTGTGTGGGTGTTTCAGATAACAGATAAAGAGTATAGGATTGTGCATGATGAGGATAAACATAATACATGGCTTGCTGGCTAGCATCAGCAGCTAGTGAGTTAATATATCTATCTATCTGTGACTGTGATTGATGTTGTCATTCCTGGGATCTGTTGGAGCCACTCCTCCAGCTGAGGGGTCACAAACCCAAGCACCCCTGTCACAACTGGTTAAAACCTTGGTATTAACCTTCTACATTATATTTTTTCTTTCAGTCTTCTCATATTCCTTCATTTGGATATCTCCATAATTTGGAACTGCCATATCTATTATGACTGCTGTTCTCTGCATCTTGTCCACTATCACAATGTCTGTATTGGTTTGGATCCTGGCCTTGTTTTTTCCACCACTGTGCTTCCTTCCATTTCGGTTTGGGGAATCTTCTCATTTGTGTAGTCTCTATTTTACTTGAGCAATGTGTGTATTTCTGTTTTATTTGAGCAAGGTGTGGTCTGATAATCTCAGTACCTCCTGAAACTCAAATTAGGAAATCTTCACTGGTTTTATCAGTGAGTTGTGTACATTACTGCCCCATTGTCGAAAGGAAGTGGACAGATGAGTCTTAAATAAAAAATGATCATGCTTAGTACTTGGTCACAAATCCTTTGAAATCAGTGACATTCTGTAGCACATAGATACCGCCAGAAGCTGCATATATTTCCTGGTAATGGCAGGCTAGTAATGGAGCCATTTTTCATTTCCTGTTTGCTTTAGGAGTTTTTTGTCTTCAGTGTTGCCTTCAATGAAGTGCACGTCCAATGAAGTTTGAGGTTGAAGACTGATTTGGCCAAGCAAAACATTTCACTTTTTGTCCTGGAAAACACCATAGCTCTTTTATTGGTGTATTGCAGGTGGTCCCAAAAGGTAAAGTATCATTTAAAATAGTTTTGCCATTTGATTACATTAGGATACCTCTCATAAACCTACAGCATGCATAACTGATATTCATTATAATTATAGAGTACCCAGGAAAAGATGTCAAATAACCTTTGCCAAACTTCACATTGGGCCCAGCCTATGCATTTTATAAAAGCAACCACAACATCGAAAGTTCTTCACAGTGGTCATCAGGTTGACAACTTGCTTCACCTGTGATTCTGTCCAGAAGGCTCAATAGTGAGGTCTTGCCTCCTAGCTCCACAGCCGACCAAGTCACACCTTTTTAAATATAAACCCAAACTGGCCTCCCTTGTGGATAAGGCCACAGCCCCACTGGCACCGTTAATGCATGCTTAGTATTACCAGTTACATCCAGATCTACCACATAATACAATTACATGATAAAAACAACCCACTCACCCTCCCAGTCCTCCACATCCCTGAAACATTGAAGGCCTCAGCCATTCCACTTTTATAGTGCATTCCCCCAGCTAGTCTGTGCTCTCCTTATCCACAACTACTAACTGGCCTTTCAGATACTTCTGATAACTCCTTCATAGCTATCCTTCGTTTATGGCATCCAAAACTGCACAAGCAAAGATGTGGCAGACTTTGCTACAAATCCCTTAACACCTATCTCTACCAGTATTATATGCGCCTGCCACCCACATTCTCTCACCTCAGCCACCAAGTCTGCCTACTTCTGCTTCTTCCTTTCAAAAGCTTAATCCACTGCATCTTCAACACCATGTCTAGCCTCAGCATTGTTAATGCAATACACTGTGGGACCTGTAGTTTTTTACCTACATCCAGTAGCAATTTCCATTCTAGCGCTTCACCCCATCTACCAATATTTATAGCCAGCACTCACTCTCCAATATGTTGCCCATCAAAAACAAACTTAGCTGCTTTCTTCATATCACTGCTAGACAACGCATTAACCTTGAAGCACTTATTATCAAATAAACATGCTAATACGCTAAGCACTTGATTATAGAAAAGCATAACAGAATAACAGCATGACCTCAAGTGTGATATTACTTAAATATACTTTTGAATTACAGTGAAGCTTATACTCAGCACTTTAGGCTTAAAATCTTTATTTTTAGTCAGTGATTCTTTCCAAATATAGTATGCTGGACTGCATAGCCAAAAAAAGCAGAAATTGTGTTATTGTCAAGTTCTTTATGAACTGTTACAAATACAGTTCCTTACAGATGATATATTCTTTATATTTTGCATATTATCTCAGAGCACAGTTATCAGAACAGGCCTATGACCAAGGAAGGATTTTGTACGTGTCTGACAGACATGCAGTAGCA
The DNA here is from genome assembly GCF_041902795.1 of Electrophorus electricus. NCBI lineage: Eukaryota > Metazoa > Chordata > Actinopteri > Gymnotiformes > Gymnotidae > Electrophorus > Electrophorus electricus. The sequence continues at coordinate 2 of NW_027658648.1, read as the reverse complement.
TA
>NW_027658647.1:0-26462 GCF_041902795.1 Electrophorus electricus | reverse complement strand
AAAATACAATACTTAAGGTTGGGTGTACTTGTGAGCTCTGACGAGTAAGATCCTTTAGGAAGTTAGAATTAAGGTCAATGTTAGGGTCAGGGTAGGGTCAGTGTAAGGGTCAGGAATGGGTCAGGTCCTTGTAACATTTACTATTAGCCTGGTAATATATTGCCTCCATAAAGTAGTCATTTATTACTTTAAATCAATTTAATTTTGGACAATTCTATTTTGTATTAGTTTTGTCAAACTGTAGGCCAATTTCAGACCTTCTCTTTGTTTCTAAGATCCCAGAAGAAGCTGCAGCTCAGCAGTTAAGGTTATACTTGCATCAGGATCAGATACATGAAGCTTTGCAGTCAGGGATTAGACCTCATCAGTGTTGATTAAATGTAGTAATGACCTGATTCCATTTCTGCATTTGGCAGACGTTCTTTTTCAGTCATATTACAGGTGTATGCAAGTGTAGTGTTTGGGAGTCTTGCCCAAGGACTCTTATTGGTATAGCAGAGTGTTTGCCTAGAAAGGGGCTGAACCCCAGTCCCCTGCAGCAGAGGGAACATCGTTACCAACTACACTGATAATGCTTGTGTCTTTTTGCATATATTGCTTTACCTCATTGGATACTGTAGATCACAATATTTGGATATGGATGAAAATGTTACTGGGATTAAGGGAATTACCATTTACTAGTTTATATCTTACTTAACTGACTACTTCCAGTTTGTAAAAAACTGTGATTTTTCAGCACACTTAAAGGCAAGTTTTGGTGTCCTACAAGGGTCCGTTCTAGGTCCCCTGATTTTTTCTATATATATTACCTCTAGGTGACATTATATGTAAACACTGTGCTGGTTTCCACTGCTATACTGATGATACTCAGTTATACGTCAGCCAAACCAGAGGACCTATTTCAGCTTAGTATTATTGATGAATGCATAAAGGATATCAGACACTGGATGTTGAGGAACCTTCTCTCCCTTAATCCTGACAAAACAGAGATACTTCTATCAGGCCCACAGGCAGCCAGGAGTAAACTCTCAGATTATGTACTAAACATTGATGGTCTTCTGGCTGCACCAGTTTTAATAGTTAACGATCTTTGTGTAATTATGGATCCTGGTCTCTCATTTGAAGCTCATGCAAATACTATTTCTCAGGCAGCCTTTTCCACTCCAGGAATATTTTATCCGTTCACTTTACTGTCAGAGCCAGATCTGCCAAAGTTCCCCCTTACACATTATATCCCCTATTTTACACACTGCAGTTTTTGGCCATGACTAATAATCTGTCCTGTCTCCCTGCTGAGATCCATCTACTCCTGGTGTCATGTTGCTGCTGTGGATCCTCCCACCTCCACCCACTTCTCCACCACAGTGAATAGACCTCTTTTGCTTACTTCTTACTTACTTCTACTTACTTATTTAGTTCTTTATTGCTTGTTCCTGGTGTGGAGTCAACCAGAGGAGGATATGGTTGCTCTCGAGCTGCTTTGTGATAATTGCTGTTGCAAAAAAAAAAAAAAAAAAAAAAAAAAAAAAACCCCATCCAAAACAAAACAAACAAAACAAGCAAACTAAAACATTATATAAATAAATTGCATTAAAATTTCTGCTTCCTGTGACAACTGAACTATTGAACACTACTACTGAACTACTGAAATACTGAACACTACTGCTGAACTACTGAACACTACTCAGTAACTAATCACTACATTTATATAATTCTAGGATGTGTTGTACATAAAATGCATGTTTAAATTCATTGACAATAGTTCTGTGTATTTACAGAGCAGTGAGAATAGTGGTACTATACCAGCACTTTCACAGCATAGGTGGTATTTCTTTGCACTGGATAAATAATTTAGTCCAGTAATCCCCAAGAGTGGAGAGGAGACTTTAGGTGAAATTAATCCTGCTCCCTGACACCAATCACCAAGCAGGTTGCCTTTAGTGATCAAGAAAGTCCCCCCTTTCTTTCAACAAAAGATCCAATCAGGGAGTTTCTCTTATCCTCATCTAAAACAAGCAATGCTATGTATACATATTGTTTTCTATAAGCTTGTTATGCACATAAACAATTTGTGAACAGCATTTGGCAATCAGGTCTGGACATGGCATCTAACAAGAGTAGCAACAGACCATCCTAACACACTGTCCTAACACACCCTCCTAACACACTTTCCTAACACACTGTTCTAACAGACAATCCTAACACACTGTCCTAACACACTGTCCTAACACACTGTTCTAACAGACAATCCTAACACACTGTCCTAACACAATGTCCTAACACACTGTCCTAACAGACAATCCTAACACACTGTCCTAACACACTGTCCTAACAGACAATCCTAACACACTGTCCTAACACACTGTCCTAACAGACCATCCTAACACACTGTCCTAACACAATGTCCTAACAGACTGTCCTAACATACTGTTCTAACACACCGTACTAACAGACCATCCTAAAACACTGTCCTAACACACTGTCCTAACAGACCATCATAACACACTGTCCTAACACACTGTCCAAACACTGTCCAAACATACTGTCCTAACACTCTGTCCAAGCACACTGTCCTAACACACTGTCCTATCAGACTGTCCAAACACACTGTCCTAACACACTGTCCTAACACACTGTCCAAACTTGCTTATCCCTCAGTTAGAAGCTTCACTACTCATTTTACTGCACTATTAGTATTTTCTGAGGTTACAGCATTATTCACATTTGACAAGACCTTGTTATAAGGCAATTACACAGTATTAACAGTACCAGAAATTTATTAACTGTTTTATTAATATGCGATTATTCTTTAGGGCATTAATGTACTGCAGCTGGAGCAAAGATAGCTGCTTGCTCAGTGGCTCAGGAACACTGACACAGTTACAAGACAGCACAGTATTTCAGTCCCTTCAGTGACAGACAAGAACCCTTTATGTGTGAGTGCTATGATGTAATCAACAGAAAAATGGAAAATTACCAGCCTGCCTCAGAAGACCTAATGCAGTGCGGACAAGCAATCAAGTCAAAGGTCATAATAAGTCAAAGGTCATTCTACTAGAGTTACTTGCATAATAAAGGCCACTTTTTGCTCACACTGCTTTTGTGTAAGCTTGTAAAATGCCTCTGAGATGTACATAGGTGTGCAAAGACACATTTAGAAACTTTTGCATGAACAGAAACTTCATACTAACGCACACATACTAACGCAACTGTACATGGTTTTTCTGTCCTATTAGCATACAACTATACAGTAAACAATGATGTACAGTAAACAATAAGATACTTCATATCTTATGCTTCATATTTGAATTAGTGTCAGTCAGGTGCCCATCAGCACAGTAACAAGGTCTGGTCATATTAGTAGTGATTAAATATTTATGTTGAGTTTATGCTGAGTATCACATTACTGGTCCTTAAGTGTGAACTAAAATCTAAATCTAAATTTAAATATTTTAAAATCTGTCATTTTAAAATAAAAATAAAAAAATCTCTATTCTTTTAGGCCTAAACAAAATGTATGAGTGATCCATACCTGTCATATAAGTCATGCGTGGCTGCATCTAAAGAGAAAAACTCTACAGACTAATGGATTCAATCTGTTTTGTTCCATCTGTTTTCTGAAATCTGAGTTTAAATATAAAATTAAATTGTATAATCAGTAGTATTTGACGTTTTACTGTGATAGGCTCACTTGCCACTCTGAATCATGACAGAAGACCTTCATCTGTATGCCTGATGCACTATGTTGCTGCCACACTGACTTTAAATACAGTGACAGTTTCCATCATATAATAATCATTTCACGCCATTTAACTGTTCCTTATGTGTATGTAGACAAAACATACTATGCAGAATGTGTACCATGTCCATTACTATGTACCATTATCCAGAACATGTACTAGTATGGTCTTATCCAGAACATCTTACCTATATGTACCACTATGCTCATATCCAGATCATCTTACCTACATGTACCAGTATGGTCTTATCCAGAACATCTTACCTACATGTACCACTATGCTTATATCCAGATCATCTTACCTACATTTACCAGTATGGTCTTATCCAGAACATCTTACCTACATGTACCACTATGCTTATATCCAGATCATCTTACCTACATTTACTAGTATGGTCTTATCCAGAACATCTTACCTACATGTACCACTATGCTCTTATACAGAACATCATACCTACATGTACCAGTATGGTCTTATACAGAACATTATACCTACATGTACCAGTATGGTCTTATCCAGAACTTCTTACCTACATGTACCACTATGGTCTTATTCAGAATGTCTTACTGACATGCAAATGGGGCGTGTAAATTCAAACAGAGAAAAGAGTGATTCTGAATAGCAATACTTGTGTGGTAAAAAAAAAAATGTCTGTTCTCAGGACTGCACTCCTCTGGACAGAGAACTCAGATGTTGCTCCTGGGATCTCATCGAGCCATTCTCCTAGTTTAGGGGTCACAGCCCCTAGTGCTCCGGTTACCACGGGAACCACTGTTGCCTTCACCTTCCACATCTTTTCCAGCTCTTCTCTGAGCCCTTGGTATTTCTTGAGCTTTTTGTGTTCCTTGCTGCTGATGTTGGTATTACTTGGGATCACCACATCTATCATGGTATGGTAGCTAGGAAGACCCATCATACAGGATGTTACCAATCACGCTGCAAATTAAAACATGTGCAGAAACAACACAAAACATATTTATCAAAATGATAACACATGCACTACATTTCGGAAAACACGGTGCAAATTCGGAAAAAAACATACTTAAGAAATGCTGCAAATCCAGTCACAATGGAAAAGTGTCACAACACATACGAAGTCTTGTTTCTGTGGGACACGTAAAAGGGGATTTGCAATTACCATGGTTTTGTCACTGGTGGTACAGAATGAACAATTGGCCTATTCGTGCTTCGCAGCCTTAAAGAACTCTGATAAAACAAAATCCCATTTAACACAAATATAAACCTGATCCTGCCAGTTAATAACTAGCTAGATGCATTCAGATTGTGTTACTATTTTACAATCCAGTTCAACCTAATGAGATACTGTCCAACTAATCAGGTACTAAGACGGAAACGTAGACATGTTAAATGGGATTTTAAAGTGTTCTTAAGACTGTGTTCTATACAACCTATGAACAGTAATAGCATGATTAGATCAGTTCATTCTGTATCAGCCTAACCAATATAACAGTGGTAATCACAAATCTAATTATTTTTCAGCTACTCAGTAAACTTTTGATGAAGATGCTTTGGGTAATTGCAGCTCTTTCATTTTCAGCATGATGGTACTACAGTGCTCTTCTGCTGTTTAACCATCACTACTATGTTCGGTTGGTTAGCGTTACTATTTTGTCTGTATCTGGAAGTCTCACAGGATCTTAACACGGTCACTTTCCACCATCTTTGGGTGGTGTATCCCACTTAGACCTTGGAACTTCCAGCCCAAACTCAGCACAGATGTTTCTGTATACTATGCCAGCCACTTGGTTACGGCATTCCATGTGCGCTCTGCCTGCTAGCATCTTGCATCCCACTGTTATGTGCTGGATTGTCTCAGGGGCGTCTTTGCACAGCCTGTATCTGGGGTCCTGCCTGGTGTGTTAGATCCAGCCTCTATTGATCTGGTATTCAGAGCTTGTTCCTGTGCTGCCATGATTAGTGTCTCTGTGGTGTCTTTCAGTCCAGCCTTTTCCAGTCATTGGTAGGATTTCTTCATATCATCCACTTCCAGTCTGCTGGTGGTACGTACCATGCAGGGACTTTTCCTCCCATGATGGTTCTTGCTCCTCATCATTCCCGTCCTCCTCAGGTTTCTGCTGTCTGAGTTACTCACTAAGCACTTCATCACTTAGGACCGTCATCCTGGTATACTCCTGGATCTTGGTTGTTTCATCCTGGATAGTGGCTCTTGAACGAGCAGTTTATAATCAATTGGCTCTTTTTCTCACCCAGAACCAGCTGCACGATCCCAATCAGACTGGCTACAAACCGGCACATTCTACAGAAATGGCCCTCATAGCAGTGACTGAGAAACTTCATGCTGCTAAAGCTGCCAAACAGTCATTTGTTTTGATTCTTCTAGACCTTTCAGCAGTGAACCACAAGATTCTTCTTTCTGTTCTCTCCAGGCTTGGTGTGACTGGCTCTGCTTGGAGATGGTTTCAGTGCTATCTGGAGGGACGGTCCTATCAGATGATATGGAGAGGATCCACATCCAAACCATGTAGACTGTCCACTGGTCTTCCACAAGGCTCAGTATTAGGCCCCCTTCTCTTCTCTTTGTATACTCATTCTCTTGGTGATGTAATATCTTCTTATGGTTTCTCCTACCACTGCTATGCTGATGACATTATTGGGTCATCTTCCACAGCCCCATTGAGTTCTTGATGAAGGCTCATGTATTGAGCCATGTGCCTACTCATCTTAGCCACAGTGATGACTGACAGGATGTTCTATGTTGTACAGAGGCAGGTTATTGGGCAGTAGTTGGATGGAACTGCCCCTTTCTGGGGTCCTTCAGGATATATATATATATATATATATATATATATATATATATATATATATATATATATATATATATATATATATATTTTTTTTTTTTTTTATCCTAAAGACCACATCCAGTAGTAAGAAAAATATATATAATCGCTACATAATAGCTTTGGCATGAAAGTCATGTCAGAGGTTATCAGAGCAGTGTGGGCAGCTTTCAAAGTCCACACAGAAACCAAACACCCGGCATTTAACAGACCCTCCCCATGTTCCTCCACCAAGCCTTAATTCTGCATGACTGACTGCCCTGTGCAGAGAGCATGTAGGATTAGAGTACAGTGTGTCAGGCCTGTGGCTGCATGGTAGGAGCTCAAGCATTCAGGGCTCTCAACATGTTGCGCGGGAAAAATCCCTCTCTGCCCCCTTCTGTCCACAGCCGTGCACAGCAGGCAGCCTTTGTTGGGAGTCTTCCCTGTGGATTCGAGGCCCACTCTTCAGTGGTGCTATAGTGTACTGTGTTCGTGGTTCTTTGGTCTGGATGGTTGTCTGTAAGCACTGTTTTTTCTTGTCATTGACTCAGCCTTTTTAACCTTCACAATGCATGGCCTCCACTGCAACTTCCACTTGTTCCTCTCTTTTTCAAAAATCTTTTAAGCGATGACCAAACTATTTTCTCTACAGGAGTTGATAACTGGAAATCTGAAGAAAGTGAACAAGTGTGAATGAAATTAACAGAATTGAGAAGAAACAGACAATATGCAGCAGGTTTCTGAAAAGCAATACAAGGCTTATTTGGGGTCATCTGTGAAGTAACGTAAGACCAAGATGTAAAGATTTCATTGATACTTTTTGTTTGTACACTGAAAGTATCATCTCCTCCAGCTACAAGAACTAGGGCCCATGAATTAAAAATTATGTACCCAAACTTCTGCCAAGAACTCTGCTTTTTATACAGTGTCCTACACAAGAAGGAGACGCTTCTAACTTTAGGGACCCAGACATGAGGGCATATGAAGGAAGCCATGGAACACTACCACTGCACAGAGAATATGGGGAAGTCTGATGATTCCCCTCAGACTTCAAGATGACCTTCGCATTAAATATTAAGTACACAATGCTGATGTTTTTGCAGGAACTTCTAACTTTTAAGGGATAACACTTCTCTTTTCATATATCTGGAGGTGTTATGCTAGAGTCAGGGTTGGTCTATCTTCAAATATCTAAAACAAATTTGAATCCTACAGAAGCCCTGTGCAAGAGCTCACAAAAGCAGCTTTGCCTGTTCAAAAAGCAGCAGCCACATCATGGTGAATGAATCCAGTTTGATCTTTGCAATACACATGAAACAAACCTCCAAGCCTTTCAGAGAGAACATTTGACTCCCAGTGGCAACAGTGCATCTAATTCACAAAGAAATCAGCCCTAGAGCATCTGGAGTGCTGGATTTAAAATACACATCCTGAAATATGGTTATTGTCCTTTTTCTCATTCAATCTTTGCAGTAAATAGGAACAACTGGTCAGTTATTTTCTGCCTAAAGCATGCGTTTGATGATAGCATTCACTAAACTGCACAATAGCCTATATAAAGTGTGTTTGCCAGTAATAATGCAATAGCGTTAAATAAATTCTCATTTTAGAACCAAATTACAGGACCTAAAGGATAATATTATGATTTCATGTGCTACCTGAAATACCAACCTGAAAACCTGTAAATCACTTTGATGAAGAGAGCAGATTAAAGTGCAGAGGGGTGTGAAGACATTATCCAGATTCAGTCATGTTCCGATTCAGTCATGTTCCAATTCAGTCATGTTCAGAGTCAGTTATGTTCAGAGTCAGTTATGTTCAGAGTCAGTCATGTTCAGAGTCAGTTATGTTCAGAGTCTGTTATGTTCAGAGTCTGTCATGTTCCAATTCAGTTATGTTCAGTCTGTTATGTTCAGTCTGTTATGTTCAGAGTCAGTTATGTTCAGAGTCTGTTATGTTCAGAGTCTGTCATGTTCAGATTCAGTCATGTTCCGATTCAGTTATGTTCAGAGTCTGTCATGTTCAGAGTCTGTCATGTTCAGAGTCAGTTATGTTCAGAGTCTGTTATGTTCAGAGTCTGTTATGTTCAGAGTCGGACTAGTGATCTGTCTTTGATTGTTAGCCCTGCAGTAAAGGGCATTCAGGCTGGTGACCTGACGCACAGAGGTGACCATGTGTGAGTGACAGTGGAGGTGGGACAAACGTAGCTGCAGACAATGCAGACTGAACAGGAAGTAATAGAACATTTATAAATAAGTCATGTGTCTCTTTTTGTTCCGCGTGCCATGTCTTTATCACATTTGTGGTACTGGTCTGAAAAATATACTGCTGCAATTTGACAGGAAGCCACAAAACACTCTGGTACATGAGTGTAAAATCTAACTAAATACTTTGGTCAAGTACCAGAAGGATCCAGTGTATCACCCTATTCCTGCCTGGACAGAGAGAATCTCTGCAGCGCCGCCATGCTGCATTCATATGGAACCCACTGGCCTCTGTCAAAGTATTTTGGTCTAAACTCTGCGCTCAAAATCTTAGATTTTTCTGTTTGTTTCTATGTGAAACTGTGAAACATACAGAATTTCATATGCTCACAGTATTACTATTAGTATAATAGTATTATTATTATTATGTCATCAGAGTTTAAATAAGCTTAAATATGATGACTGAAAGCAAATTTTAAGTTGAAAAGTCAAGACAAAAACTCAAGAAAATTAGCCCTGAATGTGAGTAAATGCTGTACAGTGTTCTTGCTGTTTGGAGCGCACTGTTATAAACAGACTTCTCCACCAGAGTACAGCAGTAACCGGAACTGCCTGATCTGCTCAGGACAAATGACCATCACACTAATCACTGATTTAATGCCTCATATGCTGATAGATTCACTGGGCTCTCATCTGAATATGAATATGAATATGAATATGAATATGCTTAGTGCATTAGTCACTCATGGACACAGGCCTTTTGTCATATAATACAGCACTGCCAACAGATGTGTGGCAAAAATTAAATGCTTTACAATCTTTTAAAGACATGGACGCTAAATTTCTAAGATAAGCTTGAAGACATATACTGAGAGAGAGCTGTGATGAACAGAAGAACCAAGGTCAGCCTTTTAAGAGGATCAAATCATGAAAAGGTGCAAGGTGATGAAATTAGACTAGCTGGTGAGAAATGTGTGTAACATTTTAAATACGTGTGTGACACTGAATGGATAAGAGCGGGGGTGGGGGTGGGGGGGTCAGTTCTAGATGTTCTAGCATAATGGGGCAGTTGTATATGTTCTAGAGCAGAATGGGGCAGTTGTATATGTTCTAGAGCAGAGCAGGTGGGCAGTTCTAGATACTCTAGAGCAGAGCGGGTGGGCTGTTCTAGATGTTCTAGAGCAGAGCTTGTAGCAGAGAGTGACAACAGAGCCTACTTGGTCTGGCGCTCAGTGAGATGACTCACGAAATCTAGGGGTTCCTGTTTAATTTTCGTGTGTTGCCAGTCAGCTACCACAAATAACTTACATTCCTGTTAAATAAATGGAGGACTACAAATGCATTAATTAAAAATGTTACCGAAATATTGAGCACTACAGTAGCGACCAGATCTGAGATGTCAGCAGAACAAAAAGCCGTTATCTTTGGCATTGTCCAGTTTAGAATACTGTAAATTATAAGACGCTTTTGACAGCAGCCAAACGCCAGATTTACCACAACACAGAAGACGGAACAGCTCGGTAACTTTACTCCAGCTCCTGCGTGACGCGTCGGGAATGCGTAGTGATTATATGAAATTCGAAATTCTCCGACATTGTATGTTTTTCGCATTCGCGTCATCTAACAATCTTCATAAAAGCCCATAAAAGGCTAATTTGAACACACAATGTTCTTCTCGCATAACAGGCGGCAGACAACCGACTCACCCTGACAGTTTGGGCATCCTGACAAAACTGAACACGTCCATATGCGCTCGAGTTGTGATGCTCAACATTCACGCTGCCTCCACAGCCACAAAATCCTGAGGTGCAGCGGGGATAAAGAGCTGAGCCGCGGTCAGGTGTGGCGAGTGATGTCCGGCATGGCTGTAGCCGCCTCAGATCCACCCTGCGTTACCTTACTGCCCCGGGCTACATCCTCCCAAACCAACTTCACTTCAATCGCAGAATCATAACGTGGCAAGACTTCGCGACAGCGGCAGCGTAACGAGGTGCGAATCACAGACGGGGCTCGGCACGGAGCACGCGAAGCACAACGGGCACGCTCGCGTGATTTGCAGCTATTCTCCGGTTTCTTCGGCGGCGCGAGCGTCGCGAATGAAATCGGAAGCGGAGCCGCATAGAGTGAACAGCGTGGGTGGTGTGGAGAGAGAGAGATAGAGAGAGAGAGAGAGAGGGGGGGGGAGAGACAGAGAGAGAGAGACAGAGAGGTGGGGAGAGAGACAGAGAGAGAGAGATTGGTGGGGAGAGAGAAAGGGAGAGAGCGAGAGAGAGATAGGGGTGGGGAGCGAGGGAGGGAGAGAGAGAGGGGAGAGAGACAGAGAGAGAGAGAGAGAGAGAGAGAGAGAAGGAGAGAGAGGGGGGGGTGGGGTGGGGGTGGGGAGAGAGACAGAGAGGTGGGGAGAGAGACAGAGAGAGAGAGATTGGTGGGGAGAGAGAAAGGGAGAGAGCGAGAGAGAGATAGGGGTGGGGAGCGAGGGAGGGAGAGAGAGAGGGGAGAGAGATGGAGAGAGAGAGAGAGAGAGAGACGGAGAGAGAGAGAGAGGGGGGGTGGGGGTGGGGAGAGAGACAGAGAGAGAGAGACAGAGAGGTGGGGAGAGAGACAGAGAGAGAGAGATTGGTGGGGAGAGAGAAAGGGAGAGAGCGAGAGAGAGATAGGGGTGGGGAGTGAGGGAGGGAGAGAGAGAGGGGAGAGAGACGGAGAGAGAGAGAGAGAGAGAGAGAGAGAGAGAGATGGAGAGAGAGAGAGAGAGAGACAGAGAGAGACAGAGAGAGACGGAGAGAGAGAGATGGGGTGGGGAGCGAGGGAGGGAGAGAGGGAGAGAGAGAGAGAGAGGGGAGAGAGAGAGAGAGACAGAGAGAGAGACAGAGAGAGGGGTGGGGAGAGAGAAAGAGAGAGATAGGGGTGGGGAGAGAGACAGAGAGAGAGGGAGAGAGGGAGAGATCGGTGGGGACAGAGAGAGAGGGTTGGGGAGAGAGAGAGAGAGAGAGAGAGAGAGAGAGAGAGAGAGGGGTGGGGAGGGAGAGACGTATGTGGGAGCAGGTGAGAGTGGAGTGAAGCAGAATTAGAGACAGAAAGAGGAAGACTCGTTTGGCTTCGATCAGCAGCCTCAATATCGTTTTTATATGTTACGTGGAATGGAGAATACAGGAAGCATATTAGGAGTAGATCTGTTGCGGATAGACGAGTTGGTTTCACCAAGGACACGAGTGCAAATGGAAGACTCCAAATGATTAAAGATAACCTTCAGTAGGCCGCCCACTTTACTACTGCAGACACCTGCCTGTCCAAGACAAACATTTTACTCTTGGGCAGCACATTAAGATGATTTTCACCAGTGGTAAACGGGAGGTGGGACTTTTGTGATAACAGACAAGTTATTTTTGGATACAATTGTATCACTGTGCTGACAGTACCACTCAGATTATTCAGGACTCTGTTACACAGGGTAGCAGATCTAGTCATCCTTTACTCCAGCTGTCGCCTAAAAAAATATAATTTTTCTCTCCACATAGCAAGCTGTGTCTCTTTCTCTAGATTATGTTTTAAAAATACTAGAAAATACCTACAACGAAAATAACAAAAACATCCAGGAAGATGCAGAGGTAGTGACAACATAACAACAACTACAACTACCGCACAGGTCAAAGGTTCATACTCCACAACTACAGCACAGGTCAAGGGTTTATACTCACCGGCTACATATGCACCCGCACAAACACGTCCTCAACACTCACAACATACAGCTCTCTTTACACAGAACACTGATACTTCATCCATTTCGCCTTCGATGCCTTAGTCAGACCACCCACATGGTAATGACAAACGCTTGCATGTTGTTTTACAGACACGGTCTCCTAATCCGACTAATTTAGTTTCTGATTGAGCTAATCCAATTAAATTACTATTCACAATTACAAGATTACTGTTCTTTGAAAGTCAACCCTGTGGGATCTATGAGTGGGTGGACATTTCACAGTTTATCAGGACACAGAATCTCCTTTTGTTCCTCTGCTTCAAGCCATGATTTTGGTAACACTTCACAATGAATCAGGTTATTGTCTGTCTTAAAGAAACAGTAACCCTAATGTTTTAGTTGTTTTAATTTCAGAAAGCACAAATTTTCTTTAAAGATGGAAGACAAATAAAAATGTAAAAAAACAAGATGAGTACTTCCACTTTACTGTGACCTGAGTGCAGGCTTCCCTTTAGAATACAGCAACTTGATTTGAACATTTAAAGCGAATACAGCTCAAGTACATTAATGTATTTAATTATTAAAGCTCTTTGTGGAATTAAACTAATTATTGAATAGCATTTTTAAAATCACACATTTTACACTGTTGCTGCCCTGATTTTCCACAGTTCTCTGTGCATTTCATCATATAAAATATTTTAAATGAAAACAGACAGAGAGAGAGAGAAATGCAAGACCCAGATCCAAGATGTTTTTACTTCTGTCAAGTATTTTAAGATCAGATCATACCTGAGATTAGTGTCATCATACCTGACATTAGGGTTATCATACATGAGATTAGGGTCATCATACCTGAGATTAGGGTTATCATACCTGTAGTTAGGATCATCATACCTGATATTAGGGTTATCATACCTGAGGGTTAGAGTTATCATACCTGAGATTAGGGTCATCATACCTGAGATTAGGGTTATCATACCTGAGGGTTAGAGTTATCATACCTGAGATTAGGGTTATCATACCTGTAGTTATGGTCTTCATACCTGAGATTAGGGTTATCATACCTGAGATTATGGTTATCATACCTGAGGGTTAGAGTTATCATACCTGAGATTAGGTTTATCATACCTGTAGTTAGGGTCATCATACTTGAGATTAGGGTTATCATACATGAGGGATTTTGACCCCTGACCTTGTGAGGAAATGTTGCTTTGTTCATCACGTCATTGTTGCAGTGTTGACATGACTCTCAAACCTGGAAAAAGCCTTTGAAACCAGAGGTTGAAAAGAACTCAGGACCAGAGGGTTTCAAGTGATATACTGTGGAAAAAACAGTCAAATATATTAAATGAAAGCTCGTGATGACATCTTGCGTATAATGCAGAAAAGGACAGATGTACATTTAACCAATTTTTAATAAAATGAACTTAAACCTAACATCAACACTCAAAATTAGTTTTTTTCCAGGGTAAAAATATGATTCCATAACCTGTCACAGAGAACCATCTGAGAAGCCAAGTGAGAAATACTGTAGAATTCCTTCTTCTACAACAGCGACCACAGAAATGTGAGCTCTTTAGAACTAGAGAATAAGCATCTGTTTTTATAGGTTAATGGGCAACCTGGGGTTAGTGGAGACTTCATCATGCTAGGATCTTAACATGGACACAGCCATAGCATGGCTCCATTTCACTGGCGTTAGCAGATAATGTCACACTTCCTTCACATGGTAATTAGAATTTGCGAGTCTTTTATCAGAGGATGCTTAATCAGTTGTGTTAATGAGCTGAGGGATGGAGCAGGAGGTTGTCATGCTAACCTCTCTGCCCTGGCTGTGATTGCTCGCGTTCTCCTTACACAGATGAAGTTTATCTTCACTCTTACTGGTAAAGGGCAGGACCAAGGAGTCTTGCCATTAAATGCCATTAAAGCCCTCATCCTTATAAGTTTTACTAGAGAAATTAATTGAACATGATTTTTTTGGACGAGTGATTAGGAATCAAGGAGGGATCTGTGAAATTATTCAGAACCTCAAACAGAACACAGTACTGAGTAGGAGGATCTAACAGGCTGAGGATGAATTATCTTTAGTGACAGTGCATAGCAAATATTTGATAATGAAATGCCACTGCTTGTGGCTGTTTGCAGACAAGTCAAAGGCCTCTAATAGAGGTGAGGATCAGGATGACCCATCCTTCTCTCTTACGATAAGAGTCGTGTTATGAGTTTTTTTTACAAAAGCACATCTGAGATTGTGGAATCAAAATTTGGGCCTTGGCCATTGTCAAGATTCAGGAGAAGTCTTAACCTTTGGCGAGCCACAAATGTGGAGCATTAATGTGCAGTTTCTGGATGTGCATTGACTCTGGCCCTGTCAAGCTGCATACGTTAGTGTCTGGCAATTTTACATATTCCCATAAAAGAATATGGCTTTCTGAAGTGGCTGTAGTTTTAGGTTCTCTGCCAGTGCAGCTGAATTAAGCATCAAAGTGTGTGTGTGTGTGTGTGTGTGTGTGTGTGTGTGTGTGTGTGTGTGTGTGTGTGTGTGTGTGTGTGTGTGTGTGTGTGTGTGTGTGTGTGTGTGTGTGTGTGTGTGTGTGTGTGTGTGTGTGTTAATTGGATGCCCACAGTGCAGTGCAGTTACGAGACTGATCCAGTGCAAGCAGAGGACCAATCATTCGTGTTTTGAAGCACTGAGGTGGTTCAGTTTAAGGCCATTTAGAGTAACAGCAGAATATTTTCAACTCTCACAGAGGTCGCCAGAGTCTGTGCTGATTTGGTCATCACATGGTTAAACTTCTCAAACAAGAATACAAATCTGACGTATAAATAGTAAATAGTCTCCAGTGTCAGGAGTATCAGGTTTGTTTATGCTCAATATTTCTGAAATAATTCTGAAGTTTGATTTATTCCTTACAAAAGATTAATATATAATAAATTTAAGCATATACATCTAAAAACACATGTTCCAGTCACATGTTCTTGTAAGAAAATGATGGTATACAAGTGCATTGCATTCAGAAATGAAGGATTCCCATTTACCTCTGAGCCAAAACGGGAACCACATACAGGCTGAGCTCCGTTCTGTCATAGCAAGACTCAAAGGACATTACTGGGAGCATGCGGGTCAGAAAAGGCCCAGACAAAACGCAGCTCAAAGGGGCAAAACTCAACCTTCAGATCAGCAGCGGCTTTGGAATGTGATCCAGTAGGTGGAAGCAACTTTAAAGATTATCTTAAACCAGAAGGAGCCAGTGTGAGATGCTGGAGGATCAGCACTAAGGGGTCAGATTACAGTGACATTTTATAGACATATGCTCGTATCATGTGCAGAGATATCTGTTACCAGTTCCTCTGGAGAAGGTGGGGTTAGTGCTGGAAGTAACAGAAGATCTAAACACATGTTCATACACAATCCTTTAAATTACATAATTTCCTACTTTAACACATTTTCTTGGAAATTCAGGTTAGAGGTGTGCACCTCAGGATTTAGAGTTGTGCACTTCAGGATTTTGAGGTGTGCACGTTAGGATTTAGAGGTGTGCACATCAGGATTTTCATAAGGGCTCCTCAGACTGAATAATTTATGTATTTACTTTTCAATATCTTATGTTTCATTAATCTCTAATTAGGTTTTCTAGTAAAAGCTTTATACTGCTTTAGTGGGTAATTATGTTTTGAAAAGGCAAAATTATCTGGCTGATTCTTTGAAATAAATGCAATAATATGGCAAATAAAATAATCCCAGTAGGAAAAAATATTTAAAACAAGTTAAAACTTAAAACCAGCTGAGAAATAAGTATCTTATTCTTAAATGAGCTCAAAAATCAGAGAAGAAATGGTTTCTTTAGACTAGATTTGATATGATTTAACATCCCCAGAGACATTTTAAACTATGCCTAAACTATGTTTTTCCAGTGTTTTAGATTTTGAAAGTTTCTATTGCTTTGTTGCCATCCATCTTAAAATGACTATATTTTATGTTACCTACACTGCACTACAGACACTACACTACAGACATGGCAGACACTACATTGTAGACACTACACTGCAGACACTACACTACAGACACTGCAGAGATTGCAGCCACTACACTACAGACACTGCAGATACCGCAGACACTACACCACAGACACTACACTACAGACACTGCAGATACCGCAGACACTACACCACAGACACTACACTGCAGACACTGCAGCCACTACATTGCAGACATTGCAGACACTACACTACAGACACTGCAGGTATTACACTGCACTACAGACACTACACTACAGACATGGCAGACACTACATTGTAGACACTACACTGCAGACACTTCACTACAGACACTGCAGAGATTGCAGCCACTACATTGCAGACATTGCAGACACTACACTACAGACACTGCAGGTATTACACTGCAGACATTGCAGACACTACACTACAGACACTGCATTGCAGACACTTCAGACACTACAGACACTACATTACAGACACTGCAGACACTACACTGCAGACACTACACTACAGACACTGCAGGTATTACACTACAGACACTGCAGAAACTACACTGCAGACACTGCAGACACTACAGACACTACATTACAGACACTGCAAACACTGCAGACACTACACTACAGACACTGCAGGTATTACACTGCAAACACTGCAGACACTACACTACAGACACTGCAGGTATTACACTGCAAACACTGCAGACACTACACTACAGACACTGCAGGTATTACACTGCAAACACTGCAGACACTACACTACAGACACTGCAGGTATTACACTGCAAACACTGCAGACACTACACTTTAGACACCTCAGATATTGTAGATATTGTAGACACTACACTGAAGACACTCCATTCAGACAAACCTCATTCAGAGAGATTCTGTGTGTGTATGTGTGCGTCTATACACAAAGAAGTCTAGTGTTCAGGCATGGCCAGCTAACATTATAGCATTATGATTAACTACAAACAGCTGGATATCCCGGCCCCACAACTTAGTGTGGTATCTCACCTGTTACAACTCATTATTCCTAAATCATTCTCAAATTTGCCGGCGTCCACTAAAACAGGTGAATGTACTAAAAATTAAAACAAAACAATATTACTCTGACGTACTAGTGACATCTTTCACACCTTTAATGACTTGAGGGTCCAGATATACTGAGCCTAGCATATAAAACTGGCAAATTTATACCTTTGATTATATCTGAATACCTGAGCTGCTTTAATATCAGTATGAACTGCAGCTACTCATAATATTTTTTGTTCCCCTCACAGAGTGAAAACAGCACAAATTATCGTTTCCAAATGCATAACTGTAATCAGATGCATCAAGACACATACACTGCCAAAAACAAATGTTCTCAGTACTCACGGTCTCAGCACTCATTCTCAGTACTCGCGGTCTCTGTACTGGCTCTCAGTACTCAGTACTCACTGTATGATGGTGAAGACTTCCAGCTCTTCTCTGCTCTCCATCTCTGCTGAGGGGTTCTACCTCTGTCCAGGCGCTCGGTGGGCATGTGCTGGATGTTCCAGTCACCCGGAGATCCTGTTCAATCAACTGTGCGCTTGTTGGTTGGTTTTATGCCACTTTATGTTCCCAGTAGCAACATTCCAGAGTCAAGGGAAAAAAAGTGATCAACTCTTAGTGGGTTTCAGCAAAGGGAGAGAGAGAGAGAGAGAGAGAGAGAGAGAGAGAGAGAGAGAGAGAGAGAGAGAGAGAGAGACAGAGGGAGAGAGAGAGGGGGTGGAGGGAGAGAGAGAGAGAGAGACAGAGGGAGAGAGAGAGGGGTGGAGGGAGAGAGAGAGAGACAGAGAGAGAGACAGAGGGAGAGAGAGAGGGGGTGGAGGGAGAGAGAGAGAGAGGGAGAGAGAGAGAGAGAGACAGAGGGAGAGAGAGAGGGGGTGGAGGGAGAGAGAGAGAGAGAGAGGGAGAGAGAGGGGGTGGAGAGAGAGAGAGAGAGAAAGAGAGACAGAGAGAGAGAGAGAGAGAGAGAGAGAGAGAGAGAGAGAGAGAGAGAGAGAGAGAGAGCACTATCGTGTCTTCTGCCCCAGTAATGAAATCACGTTACAGGCCAGTGGCTCAGCCATGGGATCAAAGCTGAGCTGAGATGAGTCTGATTTGTGGGGGTGAAATGATGGGGTGAAATAAAACAGCTGCTTTTAGTCGGCCATGTGGCGGGTCAGAGAAGGTGGCCCCTGCCCTGCAGTACACATCCGTCCAGCAGAGGGCAGTACGCTTTTGGAGATCATCAGGCACTTCATTTATGACCATTTTCTGCTTGAATGGATTGTTTGAATAAAATTGTTTCTAAACTTATATACTTAAAAATAAGTTAAAAATCTTTCAATCTTTCTAAAATCTTTTTTTTTAAAGCCAGTAGCTCTGCATTGGCTGTCACATCAGGTTTGCTGGGCTGTCTCCTCTATTTTATTACTATTCAGCGATTTTGCTTAAAAATACACATTTCTGCAAGACAAGATGTGCACATTCCTGCAGCTGACAGTTACATCTTTGGGAAAGTGTGTATCTGATCTCACCAGTGTTCTCATTAAGGTCTGATGCTTTACATGTGTGTTTTAGTCAAATATAAGTCCACATAGGCCATGATGCCAAAACTATACTAACTAATCTTCTCTGTACTCATGGCAGCAGAGACAGTAAAGATATTTTAATAATATGACATTTTAGAAATCTGACTCCAGAAACACAGTCTTAATGGTATCATTAAAACACTATTAGATGCTGTATCTGACTGCAGAATGGCTTTTGCCTTTGGGCAGCAAAGTCTCCATGTACTGCCCAGTTATTATGAATGAACCTACGAACACCACCTGAGCCAAGCACCTGAGCCAAGCGCCTGAGCCCAGCGCCCAAACACTCATCATGGACAAAACGCTGCTGAGCTTCCTGAAGGAACCTTACTGATGTGTGAGGCATCACCAAACTGGGAGCTGCCAAAGTGTCCTCAGGGACAACCGGACATGATTCCCTCACAACTGGACATGCTTCCTTCCCAACGGGACACGATTCCCATGATTCCCTCCCAACTGGACACAATTCCCTTCCAACCAGTCATGATTCCCTCCCAACCAGACATGATTCCCTCCTGTTTGCTCTGCATGATATCCAACAGGTTGCATCACTGCCTGGCACAGAAATAAGCATCCTACTGAGAGGGACCCCAGCAGGCAGCAGGAGCTGAATGACTGAATCATCTCTGTAGGCTGCTAGGAAAGGTACCATTGGCAGGCAGACCCAGCTGACCTGCAAATGCTCACACGCTTCTCTCCCTGTTATGCACCTCGCAGGTTTTGAAACATTCTGTTTTCAGATAAAATGAAGAAAATGAAAACAATGTCAATTCTGTGAGTATGGAAGAAATTCAGCCAGTGTGAGTGTTTCAAAAGTGCATAGTGTGTTTCAATAGTGCATAATGTGAGTGTTTCAATAGTGCATAGTCTGTGTGGCTACGATATAACTGTCCTTCTAACTAATGTACTTCTGCTGTTCATATATGACACACTTTATTCAGCTATTTTGTGCTGTATTTCTGTTGTATATTTTTTACATTTATAAAAGATTTCCTCAGTAAAAATAACAGATTTAGTTTAGATTCGAATTGCTCACCTAAATCTGAGGACAAACTTTTTGATGACTTTATCTGCATGGTTTGGAGAGATTTCTTATTTGTTTATGGTGAAGAATATGCTGAGAAATATTTGAGATCTCAGAGATCTGACATTTTTAAAAGTAAAAATGATATTCCAGAGAGACACTATTAAACGTATTATAAATCCTTAGACAAACAATTCTCAATAACACCTGCGGCAGAATAAATAGTGAAATAATTGTTTCATGATTACATTATTTATAACTCTAATCTCTCTGTTATAATTTAATCAGCAGGGCAGGAAAAGGATCATCTAAAAAAAAGTGATTTGCTTAAAGAGGACAAACAAATGGCGACTGAGGCTATGGCCCTAAGGGGGACATTAATCAGGAACGCTGGTATTTATAAATCAGGCCTGATTTCTGAATTACTAGGCTAAGATACCACAGACAGTATCACAGCTATAAAGCATTTGAAAAAGGCAGGTGTTAAGGTCAGGGTTAGGGTTAAGGGTTAGGGTTATCTTAACTGGGTTAGGGTTAGGGTTAGGGTTAAGGTTTAGGGTTATCTTAACTGTATGCAGAAACAGAAGGCTTGTCTTGCACCCCTGGGACCCAGCCAGTCCTCAGTGACTGAGGGGTTCCACAGTAGGGATCTTTGCTTCTGCTTCATACAAATTCTTAAACAAGATCATTCGAGTTTGATATATAAAAATGATTCAAAGCTTTTGTAATCAATATTATGTTTTTATCAGCTTGTAACAGACTTACTCAATGCAGGAATCAACCCCCTTCCTCCAATCCGACACTTCCAAAGACACTTGGTGTTTGGTTCACCTTTTTATGTGCTGCGTTCATACATTAAACTATAGAAAGGCATGAAGGCCCCATTTTTGTACAGATATGTGCCAAACCGTGTTGACAGTCATTTTTCCAAACCTACACAGCTGTAAAGGCTGTAAAGACTTTTACTTGAAGTGTTCTTAAAAATAAATCATACACAGCAACTTTATAGACCTCACTGTGTCAGTACTTCCTACTTTAAAACAGTTGCCCTTTCAATCTCAACCCCCCCTTATTTTAGGGGTCGGTTTTAAGCCCCTTAGTGAAACAACTTACCTGCTAATTGATTTTGTATTATGCAGAAGTTATTTTAGTAAAATTGGAGCAAACACAGTCTTCCTTGCAACACCAGTTGTGTGTCTAATATATTACTTAGAAGGAAGTGTGGATTTCATCTCATTCTTGGTGTTTATAGTGCATAACAATCTTTGCAAATAGTAATTTGCATAAAATTATGAGTATAGACCCAGACCCCGAGTGCAGAACTGAAACAGGAATTTTAGGGTCATATATGTCCTTCTCACCAGCCCAGTCTGTCTGTCTGTCTCCTCCAGGTTTCTCTGGTCTGTCTGTCTGTCTGTCTGTCTGTCTGTCTGTCTGTGACCTCCAGGTTTCTCTGGTCTGTCTGTCTGTCTGTCTGTCTCCTCCAGGTTTCTCCAGTCTGTCTGTCTGTCTGTCTCCTCCAGGTTTGTCCAGTCTGTCTGTCTGTCTCCTCCAGGTTTCTCCGGTCTGTCTGTCTGTCTGTCTGTCTCCTACAGGCTTCTCCAGTCTGTCTGTGTCCTTATCACCATACTCTGCTCCTCCATCCCCCAGTGTGTTTGTGTTTGTGAGTGTATGTGTGCACATGTCTTTCTGTGTATCTGGGTTCATGTGTTTTGCTATTCTTATTATAAAGGATCAGATACTTAAACATATAGTATGTGTTAAAATTTCTGTTATAATTTTAGTTGATTCCACTAGACCGTTTTATCTACTGTTGTATGTTACTACATACAAATTCAATCCATTTTCAGTGGAGGTGTAACTTCCTCCAAAACAGACAGAAATCAACATCTCAGCGACCTGAAATAAAATGTATGAACTCAGTATCGCCACCTGCTGGAGGATTGTTCGACGCTTTTTTTTTTTTCCTTTTTTTTTTTTTGTCATGACATTTTCCCTATAAAATTAAGTGCATAAAGAGCTCACAGACAGACCACCTTTAATGTCTCATAACTTATTAATGTTCAGTCCTATTTAAATGTATATGTAAAGTATTATAAAAGGCTGTTTCATCAAGCAGACACCAACACCAAGCAGGCGCCTTCCCTGGTGGTTGCTATGGTTTCAGACCCTGTTTTTTAATGCATTTGCAACTTGTTTCATTACTGTTATTCTTGTGTTGCTAACACACACACACACACACACACACACACACACACACACACACACACACACACACACACACAGACACACACACACACATACACACACACACACACACACGATTCTTACCCAATGTGCTTTTATTAGAGTTTTAGTTACATAAACATGCAAGCTTTTTCACATTTGTGAGGACGAAGCCGACTGTCCATCACTAGCAGGCAGATTTCTGGGCATCACAAAGCCAGTAACAAAACAATCCTCTGACTGCAAGTATGCACATGTCAAGCCGCCTGGAGGGTTTGGCTTACAGAGTTTATCAATTATCTAGAATGTGAAGGAACAAATCAATATAACTGTGGAAAGCTAGTAAGGTCAAAGAGAGATAGGAGTATTAAAATGCAGATCCATCTGGCTGGTCCACTGAAGACCAGTACGAGAAAAAACACCTCAGTTCAGAAGCCCCAGATTGCCTTGGTGAACAACCTTTAAAAACCTTCAAATGAGTTTAAGTTCCTGCTCAAAGACATTTAATCAGATCTCAACACTTTACACATCAAAACAAGACAGAAACTGCAGTCAGGGCTTCTTCACACATCTTTTCAACTTTTAATTAATCATGTCTGACTTTTAATTAATCACCTATTACCACTCAAAGGACCACATAAGACCAACCAGAAGGGCCACATTATGACCTGCAGACCAATCAGGAGGGCCATAACTGACCTGCAGACCAATCAGAAGGGCCATATTATGACCTGCAGACCAATTATGAGAGCAATATTATGACTTGCAGATTATTTCCTCTGCTGGCCTCAGTACCAGTATAACCAAGAAATTCTTTTACCACAGGAAACTCACTGAGCTGCAACCTAATCAGTACATTAGCAATGTATGAGTTAGTCTAGTCCAGCAGAGATGTGAGCCTGAGGGTTTCTCGGCTATGCTGAGACATCGATCTGATTAACAGCTACTTGGACACCAACTGGAACAGTGCTGTTACCATTAGGCCCATTAGTCCCTGTGCCTCTGGCTCCACCGGGGGTGTCATGGAGGTTAGAGGCAGACATTGTGACTCACGTCAGAGATTCGCATCCCAGAGACTTGACTTGGACTCGTACAAAGTGGGTGATGCACATCTCTGGAAGGAGGCGGAATGTGGCCTCTCTCACACAGTATGTGTGTGCGTGACCATGTGTAAAGTCCACTTCCTCAAACCAGCAATAAAAATACTCTGGATATGTGATTTTTAGGAATGGCTTTAGGTGGATTTTCATGTGTCTGTTTCACCTTCTGTTGACTCCTGCTGGAAGATGAACACTGACAATGCAGAAACACACTTACGTTCTAGGCTCTTAGCAACCGGTGGCATGAGACACAAAGCAGCAGCCCAGCAGATCTGACGGATGGACCTGGGCATACGCAGACATCATCATGGAGGCCTGTTCATGAAGAGCTTGATGTTCATCTGCAGTGTGTGCTAACCCCTCTGTGTGTGTGTGTGTGTGTGTGTGTGTGTGTGTGTGTGTGTGTGTGTGTGTGTGTGTGTGTGTGTGTGTGCTAACCCCTCTGTGTGTTTGCATGCGCTAACACCGCTGTGTGTATGTGTGCACTAATCCTACTGTGTGTGTGTGTGTGTGTGTGTGTGTGTGTGTGTGTGTGTGTGTGTGTGTGTGTGTGTGTGTGTGTGTGCTAATCCCTCTGGTCCAGTTCATTATAAGAGGAGTCAATGCTGCAGATTCTGTCTTGGATTCAGTACTGTCAGTGTGTTATTGAGACGAATGCGTCTTATTGGTTGTATGTATGAAAAGAGAAGACAACCCTCCCTGTCATATATCTGGGAAAATATTCCATATAGAAAAATAGTGAGCATCTGAGCATCTCCCATACCACCGCCTGCAAATTAAGGTCAGTAGCCCAGTACTGAAAACAGAGCAATATCCTACTAATCCTACTAATATATTTACCTTCAATACAAAACACATAAAATGTAACTTTTAGTTTGTTTTCAAGGCAGTGAAGTTATAAGCATTCATTTAAGAAAAGGGAGAAAACAGATGTAGTGTGATACTAAACGTGTGCCATAACTTGTTCATTAGCGGGCAGGTAATTATAGCACAGACTAATTACGATCACACTCCGGCAAGATGATGCCAAGAAATGGAGGAAAAAGTTTGTTGGTGACCTCATTTTGAGTAAAAAATAAATAAATTATAATAACTTTATTGTATTTCACCACTTTTAATGTGTATAATTCACCACTATCCATATTAACCCTATTAAAACAATTCTCATTTATACACCAATGTTAACTCATGATTGTTGAATATCTATAAGATCGTGTAAGCTGGCATCATGTCTGTGAGCTGCACAGCTATGACCTCTTGTTGTCTGTTAGTAGCTGCTAGCATGGGATTTAAACATTAACTTCAACCTCTGCAAAACAGCACCCACTACTGTTTCAATCCGGTACTGCACCCTGGTGGAACATGCCCTTATATGCTCATCTGATCTGATGTTTCGGCACTGCATCATGATGCCAGGCTGAAGCATGTCCGTGCAGGTTGGCAACAATGCCATGGCACAACACCCACTTTACCATATCCAAAAAAGGACAGTGCACTTTGAGTAATGCAATGTGTGGCTCAGAGTCAGGCATGGAGGACTGGCTCCCCTCACCTCTGCTGCCCTCACTGATGTGAACGATGATTCCAGCAAGCCAATGGGAGAGGAGAGAGCGCTCCAGCAGGCCAATGGGAGAGGAGGGAGCGCTCCAGCAGGCCAATGGGAGAGGAGCGAGCGCTCCAACAGGCCAACGAGAGAGGAGCGAGCGCTCCAGCAGGCCAACGAGAGAGGAGCGAGCACTCCGACAGGCCAACGAGAGAGGAGCAAGCGCTCCAGCAGGCCAACGAGAGAGGAGCGAGCGCTCCAGCAGGCCAACGGGAGAGGAGCGAGCGCTCCAGCAGGCCAACGGGAGAGGAGCGAGCACTCCGACAGGCCAATGGGAGAGGAGCGAGCGCTCCAGCAGGCCAATGGGAGAGGAGCGAGCGCTCCAGCAGGCCAATGGGAGAGGAGCGAGCACTCCAGCAGGCCAACGGGAGAGGAGCGAGCGCTCCAGCAGGCCAGTGGGAGAGGAGCGAGCAGCCCTGCTGGAGCAGCTAGAGGCTGGTGTTGTGCTCGTGTGAAGGAGTAATGAGGACCAGCAGAGCTCGGGGCTCCCTGTGGGAAGACAGGGAGGAAGCTGCACATTCATCTATCAAGTCAAACAGCAACAAGTCCTTCCTGTTTACTGTAACATATTCAAACCCAGTGGCCCACTGGCTGTTTAAACAATGAACACAATTTTCATGGAGAATTTTCTTGATTAGTCCAACACAGTATTCAGGTTATGCAGACATCTTAAAGTATCGCAATCAACTGGCAGCCACAACAGAACAGTCAACGCACGTTTCTGAATTCCACAGACATAACAGCGCATTTCCCTGTGCAATATAGTCAGTGAATCTTGGCTGTGTTGTACTGCAGAGGTAGCAGCTGCTAATTTTAAGATTTTGTTCCTTTTATGGAGTTCTAAAGTTATAAAAGCTTTTTTGTAGCTTTAGCAGGGTCTGGAATCACTTCCACCCTTCTAGCATTCTTAGATAGACACCTAACGACTACTGAGAAACATTTGCAATATTCTTAATACTTTGGTTACAAAAGATGTGAGCCAGAGACACTGAAGGTGTAAGGGTGTGTGAGAGAGAGCGGGAAAGAAAGCACCTCAGATGTTACTGCACTTTTCACAATTATAAACAATTAAGAACAATATTACCCGCATGCCATTTATACATATTGTTTATTTCTTGCCAATTACTAATTAACATAGAACAGTTATATAATGTAATGAGGCACACAAAAAGCAGGTAATTTTTTGCTTCTCCACCCTTCATTTGTAGCACCCGTATCTCGTTAACACTTATTAGTTCATGTATTTAAACCCTGCCTTTTGTCATGGGTGTTTGCTGGTTATTGTAAGTTTAGCCACTGTATGTGATGCTAGCTGTTTGTTAATCTGAACTTTGTATACAATGCCTAGTTTGTTGTGATTCCTGGCCTCCTTGTTATAGCTGGTATCCCTGGTTTGTCTTCATTTTTTTGTGAGTATATTCCTGAATTCTCCATGTAAAGTGACCCTGGACTGTGACTAAGAC
>NW_027658646.1:12500-26500 GCF_041902795.1 Electrophorus electricus | reverse complement strand
TCTCGCTGCAGCGTTCCCGCCGCATGCTTCCGGCTGTCCATCACGTGCGCCGGAATAACGAGAGGAAGATCCAGACTTTCCAGGCTGCTGCAGCTGCTCCAGTTGCTCTGGGAGCTGACCGACCTACAGTGGCTGCCAGAGCTGAGTGGGGGGCCCTGCCTGCATAAGCCAGCGTCCCTGCATGAGGCGTCCAGTCTGGGGTGGGTTGGTGCACCCGGGACCTGCCTAGCCTTCGATCTAGACCTGGGCAATGGCTCGGGTTCGGAGGACTGAACCTCGGTATCGGCTTCGAGCTCAGGTTGCTCTGCCTGTTCGGGTTGTGTCAAGGCTAGAGGCGTGGAGCCAGCCTCTGGATGGACTTGTTGGGGTGTTTTAGGAGAGCAAGAGGCCCTGCCTGGCCCAGGAGGAGTCGGGTTGCATGTCACCTTCACCTCCAGCTCAGGATTCTCCTTCAACGCGATGACACATTGGACGCAGTCGGAAGTAAACCCTACTCGTGCGGAAGCGCCGACGGTAACACGGGTAAGAACTGCCTTCTTTTCTGCCGGTGGGTCCCGTGACCTGGACTGAGTCGCTGTCTTCAGAGGCTCGCTCATGGCCCCTTGGTCGCGCGATGGTTCCGCCCAAGGCTGGGGGCGGAGTAACGCAGCCTTACCTTTACCGTTGTCCGGCTGGAGCTGCCCATCGGTGCCGTGCTCCCACGATCGCGCCGCTCCTGTAACCGCCGTAACCGTAGCCGCCGTGGCCGTGTCCGCCACAGCTGCCGAGGCAGCGTCCCTGCTGGGGTGGGCGTCTGGAGCCTCCTCCAACTCGCACTCCTCACTGGCGCCCTCTGAGCTGCAGTCTTTGGTGTCGATGGAGATCTCAGGGAAGCCGCGCTTGGCCTTGGGCTGGCCCTTGGTGGGCGCGCTGGCCGTGCGGCGAAGCAGGTGGGCACCAAAGGCGGCCTTACGGCCGCGTAGCACAGCAGCATGGCTGTCTAGAGAAGCCTGCTTTGGGTTTCTGTGGAACAGCCCTTTTATTCCGCTGGCCGGCCGTGCCTGCGAATGGAATGGCGGGAAAGCAGCATGAGGGTCGGTAGACTGAAGGGATCAGCAAGAATCACTTGCAAAAAGCAGGCAGTGCCCAATAATGGAATGTTAGTGATTATGCAAATACAGTAATCATGCTGTAAATGCAAGTTAAAAATAAAAACTTTTAAATGTTAAAAACTGCCACAAAGTCTCAAAATAGCCAGTTAACCATGTTAGGCTTGAACATAATGCAACTAATATTGGGGCCATCCCCAATAACGTATAGTTAAATATAATTAAATAATAGCTACTATACTGTTAGACCAAAATTCCAGGTACCATATGAAATGATCAAGAGACTTCAAATAGTTAAAACATAATATAAAATGTAGCTTACTGGTTTTTTTTTTAAATCAGACTTTATGAGTTGAAAGCAACATTATATAAATACAAGCAAGGCACTTATCAGCTAGTTGTCACTGCCCCGCCTTTATATTGCTGTTCTCTACTGGCTTCAACTACTCATCTGCAACATTACCACTGCTGGACGAAATATTCCTTTTTTTTCTCAGATAGACTAGCCACGACAGGAGGACGGACAACAATACATGTGCATAACTTGGTCAAATGTGCAACTACACCGGCCCGGTGCAAGTTGACACACATGTCGGACACGTACTCAGCCGAGTGTGAACACAGAGCTGTTTAAGCAGATATGGAGGAGGCACACCAGGGTGGAAATGTAATGAAGTGGGAAATTCACAAATACGTTGCACGAAAAATGACACTGGGTTATTGCTTGTGCGTCACATCGGAAACGTCCATCTGATTTAACCCAGAACAATATCGAGGTACTACATTTAATTAATGAGCTGGTTACCTGAATCATAGGTCAGCCTTATTTTGTTCTAATATCAAAGGGGGCATGCAAACAATACATTCAGCTTACTGTATCTTTTGCAAAGCTTCGCACCCAATGTCATTTCATGAACTATGTAAAAGTAGATCCATGTGGAATGTCCTTAATATAATATACCATCAGCAAATGGGATACACATAAAAGCATACAGACAAAAGCATACAAAGAGTAATAGCTGGAACACCAAGATTCCAAAGAGCACAGAAGTGAGCTCTACTAATCTAAGAAACGCAACGTATCAGTTTGGCAATTTCCGGCAGCACAACAACACTAAATAGACTAAATAGATTCGGGAACAGATAATTAACCCACATAATAAAAAACAGCCAGCCGAACTGAATACAGAGAAGCAGAATACAGGAAAGAGTACCTGCTAAGCTCTGGCTCTTCATCGTCAACAAAACAACCGACCATGAGTGACTAAGGTTCATCCGACGTCCTTTCTAAGATTACAGGCATGGGTACGGTGTGCCCACGCCCATCAGCCGGGTCGGACGGAATAGCCAGATATTGCAAAACAGGACGTTCAAGGCCGTATTGCAGATTGAGAATCTCCTGAGTGAGGTGAAATTGGAGGAGGAGCTGTCGCCCCTGGAACGCGGCTTCTGTAAAGCCCCCCACCCCCACCCAGCCCCACCCAGCCCTGGTGCCTACCGCTGCCCTCCACAGCAGAGGGGGAACCGGGACACTGGATCTGCTTAGGGGTCAAATGAGAAAGCTGGCGAGCTAATAGGCAGTGGTCATCATGGCACAACCCATCTCTGCGTGAGTTGGCAAGGTTGGATGCTGGTGCATGAGGCCAGGCTCGGTCACGTGCTCGCGAGGGGCGCGAGCACGGCGGAGGTGGGGAGGCGGACATATGGCACATGCAGAGGGTGCTGATTGCGTCTCACTACACCTGAAAGTCTGAGTGACAGCATCGGGGCTCCTAACAAATTCCTGCCTCTAAACACAGCTTTTCGACTAAGGAGGTTGCACTGAAAGCACAAAGAGAAAGAGACAGAGAGAGCGGTCAGAGAGAGAGGGAGAGAGAGAGAGAGGGAGAGAGGGAGAGAGAGGCAAGGAAAGACTATACAAAGAGAGATAGAAAACTATACAAAACACACATCTGTAATCATCACAGTATCATGGAGACAGTCTATGAAAAATGACATGAAATAATTAACAACATAGAGGTGAATGGTTTTTTATAAGATAGCACCTCAAAATGTTCAAATATCTATTCTATCAGGCTTAATTCCTGAAAACCACAAATTTCAACATGATAATGTAGAACAGCCACAATGTGCTAATGTTGAGAATGTATAACGATTAAGATGGACCAAACAAGCAGTTACCCGCTAAGGTGCCTGTTTACCCAAGACAATCAGATAAGCAGAAAGTACATATTGCATTACATACCAGAATAAAACCTACTTCTGTTCCGGCATACTCATTCTTTCTTGCCTCATACCTACGTCAACGAACGTCTGAATTTAGAAGTTAACTTCTTTACTCCCTTCAAAGCGACTGTAGAACTTTTAGAAAATATAACCTCCCCAGACAAGAAAATAAAGGAAAAAGGGCAAAGCACTGATATTTTATAAACACAAAACCTGAGGATGGGAATAGTGGTGCAAAAACCTAGACTGCCTCACCAGGAGAGCGATAACCAAGGAAGGCTGTGCTTCCTCATAGAGGCCAGGGCACCTACCTTACCAGTGATGTCATTCAGAGCCACATGGACAAAGATGGATGCTTCTTCCATTCCCTCCAGATACACGTGACGGTAACCTGCACGGTGAAAATTTATCCGGCATCGTCAGGTACTGAAGCGGTTAGAGTCACTGAAATTCCACTGCGTTACAAAGCGGGTGGTGATGACACTTAAAGAGGGAAGGGGTCTGTTTCCAGGCAGGAAATGAGCGCCAAAGTCTAGCTGGAAGGGAGACCTGGCTACCTGGCATCATGCTGTTAAAGGCGATGGTCCTCTGGCCGATGAAGTCCTGGCCAATGGGGTCGTGATCCCAGACTAGGAAGCGCACGAGTGTAATCTCTGGCATTTGCACAGTAAAGACCAGGGTTTCCTCCCACATGGGGTTGAATCCTGAGAGAGAGAGCGAGAGAGAGAAAGAGACAGTGAGAGAGTAGAAGGGGAAAGTGTTAGTAAACGGCATACACGATTTTTAAGAATTCATGAATTATTAAGACGATTAGAGCCAGAGTGATGCAGTTCAGTGGTGCCAGCCTCATGCATAATATATAACACACAGACACACACAGACACACGCACACACACACAATTTGATACTACACAGCATGAAGCACCAGCCCCTGAAACGCCAGACATAATGGCTGAGCCTGAACGGGTGCTTGCTGGGCTCCAGAGGTCAGCCACCACCTGCGCGGCACGTGAAACCCCTCTGACCCATGACCGCCACTCACCGTTGTCATCAACCACTCGGGTCTGCTCCTTGCAACAGTCCACAGGCAAGCCAATGATCTCCACTTCCACGAAGGGGTCTATGATCTACACAACATAGATTATATATATGTATATAAATAAATAAATATATGCTTATATATGTATATTCACGCCATTGTTTATTAAATGCAGCAGTAGAAGAATCAGCAGTGTGTGCAGCACCACCACCTCCATCATATCCCCAGGCCGAACAGGGCCGAAGCCCCTTTAGGGCGTGAAGGCCACGGACCCTGTGGGGCGAGCTCCAGTTTCTGGGGTCATCCCACGGGGTCCAAGCACCACTCTTATAAGGGAGGAAGGCTTAAAGTGGGCACAGGTATAAAACTGTCGCAGGGGAATGATCTGGGCTGTGTTGTGTTCGGTTAGGGTCTAATACTGATTAGACAGCTCGGTAATTATGGACGGAGCAGACGGACTGTGGGAAGGGCGTGGCCAAACATTTGTCTGTTTAGTATCAGATATTATTGAGAGGGGCTGGTAATATGGGTGGGCTTAACTGGTACGAACCAGCATTGTGTTGGGGGCTCCATTGTCAAGTTGAGAAGCTTAGTGACACATCACCAACACGGACCCCAGAAGCCCCCCAAAGGGGTTGAGGATACATTACAGCAGAATTCAAGATTTTTCTATTGGAAACAATAGGAGAAGTGTGAAAAACCCCATTTTTCCATGAAAGAAGGAGACACTCTCTTACATGCTGCAGTCAATATATAGTGGTTATGAGCCACTGGGAACTGAGAGCAGGAGGACTCCCAGAATGCTTCTCTGCAGATTGTATTTAGCTTCAAAATGAATGTTCTACATTGTGCTGAAAACCTCCCCTTTTGCCCCACCTAGTCTGTCTTTGGCCTGTTATTGGTAAACAATCGTGGTCTCATTGGTAAGAAAGGGTACTTTGTGATTCTTCTTCGCCGTCGATGCTACAACGTCTGCGTGCGTACGTATAAATGTATGCTGGGGAAAAAGGGAGAGAGAGAGAGAGGGAGAAGGGAACAGACGGGACAGGGAAAGGATTCCAGGCATGGCTGGTTTTCCCGCTCCAGCCGCAGTGCACACCTCTCCGCGGTCTCCCAGCATGGAGTCCTTGGGTTTGGGCAGCTGCTGCCCGCTGATTAATTTCAGCACCAGCTGCTTCCTCATCTGCCCAGGCCGCGGGTCCTCCAGCATCGGGCTAAAGGAGCCTGACGGCAGGTTGAAACAATGAGAGAAAGCAAGACAGAGGTCACGTTCCCATTTAAAGCATATTAGCAACAGAACCCTGACCTACATTGCTTAAGGGGAAGCAGTTATGACACCTTTTCTTTGGATACTGGTGGCACAGTGGTAGATAGTGGCAAAGTTAGTGGTAAATAGTAGCAAACCTATAAGTGTTAACTTATAGAAAGTTCAAGTTGAGGTTTTACTGACGTTCCTCTGGGTATATGAAGTGAGATGTCATTTCTTCCACATCACGCAGTACAGCAGCGTAATACACTGGAGTACAAAGTGTGAATGCACAATACAACCGTGCAAGAAGTGTGCAGAAGATGCAGGAAATACAATAAGTCTTGAGTGTTGATGGGCCAGATGGTGATGGATTGAGTCTGGTTTAGTCCAGGCAGGCATTGGGGGGTGGGGTTGGACACCAGTGAGTTAGGTCTGATTGCCTCTGGGAAGAATCTGATATTGAAGCGGTCATAATTTCATCATTTTCATTTGATAAAGTTAATGTGTAGAAATTCGTAGAGCAATGTGGTGCGCAGAATCTAAACTAAACCTAATCTCATGGAGAGAAATGGCGTTTATTCGCAAGCCGCGCTCTATCCTCACCTTCACACATGCACTCGGGCTTGAGGACATAGCCGCAGTTGCCGTTGCTGTAGAACTTGGCCCTGTTCATCTGAAGGACCCGGCCCTCGGACTGGTAGTTTAAAGCCACTGCACACACACACACACACACACACACACACACACACACACACACACACACACACACACACAGAGAATGCTTTACGTGACCTCTATAGTACCTGCTTTTCATACCAATATGCTTGTGTTACAAATGCGTTTACACTATAAAAGACACTATAGAGTGTAACTGATTAATTTACTTAATTGATCTCTTTCCACCTGCACGCCACCCGTGCCACTCCTTAAATCCTATTTTACCGACTGTAAACGCCCATCAAATACACCCGGCAGCAACCCTGGCAGTGTGGAATCACAATGGTCACTAACTCTGTTCCTGGACATCTACGTTCCTGCAGAGTTCAGCTGCTGCCTGGAACTACTCATCCAGCCAATCAGGATGTTCCGCACGCACTAATGAGCAAGCTGAACAGAAACGAGGTCTCCAAGAAGAGCATTTAGCGACCACCTCCCCGGGCTGTTTCTGTCCTCTCGGTCCCGAGGCACATCGGGCTGGGGTGCGGACGTACCCAGGTGGCAGCCGGCGTTCCAGAAGGGCTGCGGGTTGAAGTTGCTGGAGTCGACACGGTAGGGCGAGGGGTAGATGCGCGAAAGCTGCCGTTGGTTGAAGCGCACGAGGTGGGTGGGCCTTTGCTGTAGCAGCTGTTGAGCCTTGGTCTCGCTCAGCGAGGACACCAGCCAGCTGGTCCCACCTACAAGCCACAAGGTAAATACAGTGTCAGAGTACAAAGGACACACGCCTGCCACATGCCTGTCACATGTCTGCCAAATGCCTGTCACATGCCTATTACATGTAAAGCTTTCTGGAGGGGATGAGAAGATGCAGCTTCAATAACTAACATAATGTGAATTTTTTATGTGATACATAAGTGTGATTTGTGAATTTGATGTGTGAATGTGATATATGATGTGTGATTGTGATGTGTGAATGTGGTGTTTGAATGTGATGTATAATGAATGATGTGTGATATGTGAATGTGATGTATGATGTATGATGTGTGACATGTGAATGTGATGTATGTGTGATATGTGAATGTGATGCATGATGTATGATGTGCGATATGTGATGTATGATGTATAATGTATGATGTTTGATGTATGATGTGTGATATGTGAATGTGATGTATGATGTATGATATGTGAATGTGATGTATGATGTATGTGTGATATGTGAATGTGATGTATGATGTGTGATATGTGAATGTGATGTATGATGTGTGATATGTGATGTATGATGTATAATGTATGATGTATGATGTGTGACATGTGAATGTGATGTATGTGTGATCTGTGAATGTGATGCATGATGTATGATGTGCGATATGTAATGTATGATGTATAATGTATGATGTTTGATGTATGATGTGTGATATGTGAATGTGATGTATGATGTATGATATGTGAATGTGATGTATGATGTATGTGTGATATGTGAATGTGATGTATGATGTGTGATATGTGAATGTGATGTATGATGTGTGATATGTGATGTATGATGTATAATGTATGATGTATGATGTGTGACATGTGAATGTGATGTATGTGTGATCTGTGAATGTGATGCATGATGTATGATGTGCGATATGTAATGTATGATGTATAATGTATGATGTTTGATGTATGACGTGTGATATGTGAATGTGATGTATGATGTATGACGTGTGATATGTGAATGTGATGTATGATGTATGTGATATGTGAATGTGATGTATGATGTGTGATATGTGATGTATGATGTATAATGTATTATGTATAATGTATGATGTGTAATATGTGAATGTGATGTATGACGTGTGATATGTGAATGTGATGTATAATGTATGACGTGTGATATGTGAATGTGATGTATGATGTATGACATGTGATATGTGAATGTGATGTATGGCGTATGATGTGTGATATGTGAATATGATATATGATGTGTGATATGTGATGTATGATGTATAATGTATAATGTATAATGTATGATGTATAATGTAGGATGTATGATGTGTGATATGTGAATGTGACGTATGACGTGTGATATGTGAATGTGATGTATGATGTATAATGTATGATGTATGATGTGTGATGTGTGATATGTGAATGTGATGTATGATATATGACGTGTGATATGTGATATGTGAATGTGATACTCTTCCTGTGGTATTTCCTCACCTTGGGTCTCCAGCTCCTGCATGGCCACAGATTTCGTGTATTTTACCAGGTCAGACAGAGCCCTGGACAGTTTCATGGTTTTCTTCCTTCTGCAGACACAACCCCAGTCGCTAAATACCAAAGCAGCACTGGCTTGCCATACACACACCACAGCCCCTCTGCGTATACACCCTCCTGCCGTGCGCCTCCTACCTGCTGTGGTGCGAGGGGGCTCGTGATGCGCTGCCTGAGCTCTCCTGATCTGTGTCTGTGTCCTCAAAGCTGGACACCTTCTTCAGCTTGCTCGACTTTTTCTACAGTGCCAGGAGACCACAGATCGGTGACTCGATGACTCAATGTGTGGGTGTGTGTGTGTGCATCAGAGAGGGAGACTGACCTTGCGTTTGGAGAAGCTGCCCATAAAGGATTTGGCCAACTTCTTGTTCGCGCTGGGGATGGCCTCGTCTCCCGTGTCTGTACTGTCTTCTCCTCTGCCCTGCAACCAAGACAGCAACGGGTCGTTGGAAGGGGTCCTTCATCCATCCTGCTCTCAC
This sequence comes from Electrophorus electricus, assembly GCF_041902795.1. Classification (NCBI taxonomy): domain Eukaryota; kingdom Metazoa; phylum Chordata; class Actinopteri; order Gymnotiformes; family Gymnotidae; genus Electrophorus; species Electrophorus electricus. The sequence continues at coordinate 17,506 of NW_027658646.1, read as the reverse complement.
CAGCACTTGCTTAAAATAAAATGACGGATGACGTGTGGTTGTATCCCTCGAGCAAACCAAAAGGTGGGAAATGTCCAAAATAAAAACGGCTCCCAGGTGAGAAAGATACAGAGATTTTGAGGCAATGTCCTTCGTCATGTAACGAGGTTCATGCAGGAGGTTAAAAGCAAGGTGGGCATCTTGTGCTATATACTTTAGCCACTAGGTGGCAGCATCAGTGCACACGCAGCTCTAGCTGTCGCCACGCTGGTGTCGCTGGAGTTGGCGGAGATTCTGCACTGTAATTCTGGGCAACAGTTCAGCCAAGGCTGATTCATTAAGAGTCGGAAGGGACAAATGACTTCCTCTACTAGGTAAGCCACACACCAGCGCTTGCATTTAAAAGTGGGAACAGGAACGGCCCGATGAGAAATCTCATTAGATGCAGTGAGTAAGGACGTAGAATCATGAAGTGGACAGTGAGAGTGCCAGACTACTTCTGAAGAGAAATCCAAAGGAGATCAACCGTCTAACAGATGGCAGCAGCTCCATCCTGAGCGTGCTGAAAGCTGCCCAGCCTCTCATGCCCCCCGAGCTGACCCTGAGCGGGGGGTGGGCGGGGGGGGTGGGTCCAGGGGAAAGGGGTGGGGCTGGGGGCGGGGTAACAAAAAAGACCCTCTTTTCATTACCATGCACTCCGGTTGGAATGCCACATCTCCCGATGCATCTTGAGTGACACCGAGGTCATCTTAATGACCCCAGTGGAAACTGGGAGCCACTGAGGTTTCACCAACATAATATGCTCATGCTACAACAGCAGTTATCTCCTCCGCCAGACCAAGGTAGCCGTTTATCTGTTGGACGGGGACTAAATCATACAGCAGAGCCCGAGTCTTCCCACGAGAGCAAACAAACGACTCAATCCTTCTCCCACCATTTTCTGCAATAGTCCGTCGGGGGTCTTGGGGAGGATACAGCTTTTGACCCACCTGCCCTGCGATATACAGTTGCTAGGAAGTCGCTACCTTTAAGACCTCGCTTTGGATCGTTTCACCGTCCGTGCTTAAATTCAAACAGGCCACGCAATGTATGCAACAGCAGAGGCCTTGCACTTTCAAAGAGAAAAACAACAATGAGAAAAGAGAAATACAAAAAAAAGAGGGAACAGAGGAGAGGGAGAGAGAGAGAGCGCACAGGGAGACGTCTGGTGGGAGCGTGCGATGGTTTCCTGGCTAACCTTCCCAGCAGCCTTCTCGCTGGGCTTGCCTGAGGGAGGCAGGGCCGCCAGGGTGAAGCTGTCCGGGTCTTCACGGTCCCGGATCTGAGACTCTTTCATCAGGCTGTCCAGCTTTTTTTTTGCAACGTTCTCCACATGCTTCCTGTTCATGGACGTCTGAGGGAAGGGAGAAACGGGTAAGCCAGGAGAGAGAGAGAGAGAGAGAGAGAGCCAGAGAGAGAGAGAGAGAGAGAGAGAGAGAGAGAGAGATAGATAGAAAGCATGAGGGAGAGTGATAAAGCGCAAGAGAGAGAGAGAGAGAGAGAGAGCCAGAGAGAGAGAGAGAGAGAGAGAGAGAGAGAGATAGAAAGCATGAGGGAGAGTGATAAAGCGCAAGAGAGAGAGAGAGAGAGAGAGAACCAGAGAGAGTGAGAGAGAGAGAGAGAGAGAGAGAGAGAGAAAGAGAGAGATAGAAAGCATGAGGGAGAGTGATAAAGCGCAAGAGTGAGAGAGAGAGAGAGAGAGAGAGAGATAGAAAGCATGAGGGAGAGTGATAAAGCGCAAGAGTGAGAGAGAGAGAGAGAGAGAGCCAGAGAGTGAGAGAGAGAGAGAGAGAGAGAAAGAGAGAGATAGAAAGCATGAGGGAGAGTGATAAAGCGCAAGAGTGAGAGAGAGAGAGAGAAAGAGAGAGATAGAAAGCATGAGGGAGAGTGATAAAGCACGAGAGAGAGAGAGAGAGAGCCAGATAGAGTGAGAGAGAGAGAGAGATAGAAAGCATGAGGGAGAGTGATAAAGCACAAGAGTGAGAGAGAGAGAGAGAGAGAGAGAGAGTGAGAGGAAGAGAGAGAGCAAGAGTGAGATAGAAAGCATGAGGGAGAGTGATAAAACGCAAGAGTGAGAGAGAGAGAGAGAGAGAGAGCCAGAGAGAGTGAGAGAGAGAGAGAGCCAGAGAGAGTGAGAGAGAGAGAGAGAGAGAGAAAGAGAGAGAGAGATAGAAAGCATGAGGGAGAGTGATAAAGCGCAAGAGTGAGAGAGAGAGAGAGCCAGAGAGAGTGAGAGAGAGAGAGAGAGAGAGAGTGAGAGGAAGAGAGAGCAAGAGTGAGATAGATAGGTTGCAAAGGAGAGAGACTACAAAAAAGAATTAGTTTTTGCAGGGGTGGGCGTATGTGTGTCAGGAGATAATGGCATAATTGCATAATAATGCAATGGCAGCGCTGGGGTGGATTGACTCACCCTCTGCGTGTGTCACTCCTGAGCCAACCTCATACTTCTGAATGTGCAGGTACATAATGGCATTACACACTCCACTTCCAGGCTTCGGGTCAAAATGATTTCAATTTGAAATCACCCCAGCCAGCTGAGGGAGAACATCGCCTGGAGGGTATATTCACGAATGACACCAGCTCCCGTCTTTCCTCGACGACTCGGCTAGTGCTGTGTGTGTGCGTGTGTGTGTGTGTGTGTGTGTGAACGTGCTGATCTGTTGTGAGTGGCTCTCCAGAGCTGGGCAGAAAGCAGCTGAACTCTCCGTGATGATAGACTCACCTGACAAGAGCCTTGCTTCTGTGAGCTGGTTTGTTGAGCCACTGCAGAAGATATTGTTTCAGAACAAAGTTTTGCATGGGCTGTCAGAGCTTGGAGCCGTTAGCCGTCTGTTGTGTTTCAGTTCACAGAGTCCAAGCATCCAACCCCCCCCCCCCGCATGACAAAGCACCAAACTTGTCCACACATGTCAGATCCTATAGACATATACAGTTTGTGTTTTGGACCACATGGGCCAATCTAGTTTTACACAGCGCAGGAGACTTCTAGACTATAAACCGATATTTAAGTCATGATCTTGTGACCGAGCAGAAATGCACCAGGCAGGGATTGTGCTCATGAACCAATCAGTGCGTAGATTTTGGAATCTATGACTGACATATTAGATTAATGAGCTATGGTGAATCTGCCACCATAGTCAGATTACAGCAGAACACAGCTGAGCCATATGATCAATTCTGCCTCACATATGTCAGGACGACCTACAGGAAACATACAGTATTTTCCATATTTCCCATGGAACTGAGAATTATCATCACAGGAAAGATCTGCTAACACAATCATTTAAAAAAACCTCAAAAAATGATTCCATTTGGATTAAAGAGCTTCTCTATCTCATAACTGATTCAGGGTTCACTTAACAGCACACATGATTACCACTTCAATAGCAACCCAGCCATTGTCAGTATAAAAAAGAAACCCAAGGAAACAGTATTGTACCACACTTTATCACAGCTCTTAGAGACTCCTCAGAAGCTACATGCCTGGCTGCGTCTGAACGGAGCTGCAGACCAGCGAGACTCTCGTTCCCCTGTGAAATATTTACCACATTACACAGGGTCTTCCGGCTCAGACAAAAGAGTGGGAAACTGCAGGGGGGGGGGTCATGCGCGAGTTCGCTTTGAGCCACGTTTCAAAGAGAATGAGAAATTGACACAAAAGTAGAAGGTGAGGGAGCTTTCTGGAAAACTGCAGCTTATGTGCACGGAGGTGGATTCTATTATTGGCGTCACGCTGAACTGAGTAGTGGGAAGGTGTGAAAAATAAAGCAAGACAACCAAAGCTGTCTATGAAAAAAAAACAAAACAACAAAAAAACTAAACACAAAAAAACAACACTCCAGGTTTGTAAAAATATGTGTCCGCCACATAATTTCATGCCATACAGAGAACGTGAAACTTTGGATTTGCAAGCAGACAGGAAAAGCGATGGCTCTCTGGATTTTTAGGCAGGGACAGGATGAGCTGAAGGTGGGTCTCATCAAAAATGAACAGGTCTTAGGACTTAGTCTGTACTAAGAGCCCTGAGCGGTTATAAATATAACAGTAGTATGACTGAACCCAGAATAATGTACAATGCTTCTGGGTGGTCTCCTATCCCCTTAATGCCCTGCGTTCTGCTATATTAGTGTGATGCGAATGTCAGAAGTGCGCCATGCGTTAAATGAACGCGCTCGGACGTTGCTAAATGAACATTGTTCTTCATATTACGGCGACATGTTCGTCAGTGGAATTAGCATGATTAAGAAAGGCAGGGCAGCTTCTGCTTAAATGTAACGAAAGCAAGGAGGAGAGACAGAGAGCTTTCAGGAGGAACAGCGAGGCTGAGAAAGAAAGCAAGAGAGAGCGAGAGAGCGAGAGAGAGAGAGCATGCGAGGACATCTGAGGGGAACACTGGAAGAGCCCCAGGCCCTGCAGGGACGAGAGGCCACTCACATCTCCGTTCATCAGCTTGTAGTCATCCTCCATTTCGTCGGCGCTGTCCTCGTCCGACACATCGCCCTCCTCCGCATTCTCATCAATGTTGGTTGGCAACTTCTTGCCCTGCGCGGTACAACAGGTTCGGAGAACAATCGGAAATACATAGAGATGCACAAAAGGCAAACGCACGGAGGACGCTGGTCTGGGCATGAGCCAACGTCAGCGCACCGTCTCCAGCAGTGCAGATGCTCTCAAGACTGCAATGTTTTTGGGTAACTGGGCCATGCTTAATAATATCACAGCCCCCCTGACTTAGCCATATGTTACATAAGCAGCGAGGCAAATTTTAGATTTTGATGTTATATTTAGATGTTTCTGAAAAACATAAAGATCTCAAGAGAATGCACAGACCAAGCAGGCTTGAATTAAGGAACAGATCACAAATGCAGCACTTTTTAAAAAGCCTGATAAAGGGCAGCTGTGTCTTTCCTTGTCACACCTCCAATAACAGGTTAACCAAGCAGTCAAGCACTCAGACGTCCTCTCACTTCACAAATGAGGGGGATAAT
>NW_027658646.1:2500-5000 GCF_041902795.1 Electrophorus electricus | reverse complement strand
ACATCCTTGTCACTTGCACTTTAGATACAGAATCTTGTTTCAGAAAGGACTGGATGATTGTCAAACAAACAGTATGTGCTACTGAAATGTGGCACATTATATTCGACTTCAAACAATAATTAAGTGATCATAAAGTGAAACAGCCATTGTGATGTGTTCCCTAGAGGGGAAAAGAAAGTCCAAGTGAAAGCGATATCATGCCTGTTAATTTGCATGGAAGCAAGGAAGAAGGATTGCACTGGGCCAGAGAAGGCTGCTTATTTATTTCCATGGTTTCTGATACTTTAAGCCTCTATTAAATACTGATCCATGACCTGCATATGTGGGTTGGGGAATAGCGACTCAGTGAGCATGGGACGGGGTCTGGAAGAGACAATGCCTTCTCTGCCCCTGCCAATCAACAAGTGTGATGTGATGGCAAAAACATCTCAGACTACGCGCTTTGAATAGGGCTTTCGGCTTGTAGGGGGAAAAATGGTTTTCCTATATCGGTGCTTTGGCCATTCATGTCGGAATCTCTCGGGCAGGGAGGTCGGGTCAAGGGGAGTCGAAGGACGGAAGGCAGCACGGAAGGAGTGGGAAAGTGGAGGGGACGAGTGGAGGGAGCGAGCAGAGGGAGTGAAAGAGAGCGGCGCGGTGAGGGAGTGAGTGGGTTGCGGGGAGGGAGCGCAGGGAGCAAAGTGAAGGAGCGAGTGGAGGGATCGAGTGGAGGGAATAAGGGGAGGGAGCGAGTGGAAGGAATGAGTGGAGGGAGCGAGTGGAGGGAATGAGTGGAGGGAGCGAGTGGAGGGAGTGAGTGGAGGGAATAAGGGGAGAGAGCGAGTGGAAGGAATGAGTGGAGGGAATAAGGGGAAGGAGCGAGTGGAAGGAATAAGTGGAGGGAATGAGTAGAGGGAATGAGTGGAGAGAGCGAGTGGAGGGACTAAGGGGAGGGAGCGAGTGGAAAGAATGAGTGGAGGGAATAAGGGGAAGGAGCGAGTGGAGGGAATGAGTGGAGGGAGCGAGTGGAGGGAATGAGTGGAGGGAGCGAGTGGAGGGAGTGAGTGGAGGGAATAAGGGGAGAGAGCGAGTGGAAGGAATGAGTGGAGGGAATAAGGGGAAGGAGCGAGTGGAGGGAATAAGGGGAAGGAGCGAGTGGAAGGAATAAGTGGAGGGAATGAGTAGAGGGAATGAGTGGAGAGAGCGAGTGGAGGGACTAAGGGGAGGGAGCGAGTGGAAAGAATGAGTGGAGGGAATAAGGGGAAGGAGCGAGTGGAGGGAATGAGTGGAGGGAGCGAGTGGAGGGAATGAGTGGAGGGAGCGAGTGGAGGGAGTGAGTGGAGGGAATAAGGGGAGAGAGCGAGTGGAAGGAATGAGTGGAGGGAATAAGGGGAAGGAGCGAGTGGAGGGAATAAGGGGAAGGAGCGAGTGGAGGGAATAAGGGGAAGGAGCGAGTGGAAGGAATAAGTGGAGGGAATGAGTAGAGGGAATGAGTGGAGAGAGCGAGTGGAGGGACTAAGGGGAGGGAGCGAGTGGAAAGAATGAGTGGAGGGAATAAGGGGAAGGAGCGAGTGGAGGGAATGAGTGGAGGGAGCGAGTGGAGGGAATGAGTGGAGGGAGCGAGTGGAGGGAGTGAGTGGAGGGAATAAGGGGAGAGAGCGAGTGGAAGGAATGAGTGGAGGGAATAAGGGGAAGGAGCGAGTGGAGGGAATAAGGGGAAGGAGCGAGTGGAAGGAATAAGTGGAGGGAATGAGTAGAGGGAATGAGTGGAGAGAGCGAGTGGAGGGACTAAGGGGAGGGAGCGAGTGGAAAGAATGAGTGGAGGGAATAAGGGGAAGGAGCGAGTGGAGGGAATGAGTGGAGGGAGCGAGTGGAGGGAATGAGTGGAGGGAGCGAGTGGAGGGAGTGAGTGGAGGGAATAAGGGGAGAGAGCGAGTGGAAGGAATGAGTGGAGGGAATTAGGGGAAGGAGCGAGTGGAGGGAATAAGGGGAAGGAGCGAGTGGAAGGAATAAGTGGAGGGAATGAGTAGAGGGAATGAGTGGAGAGAGCGAGTGGAGGGACTAAGGGGAGGGAGCGAGTGGAAAGAATGAGTGGAGGGAATAAGGGGAAGGAGCGAGTGGAGGGAATGAGTGGAGGGAGCGAGTGGAGGGAATGAGTGGAGGGAGCGAGTGGAGGGAGTGAGTGGAGGGAATAAGGGGAGAGAGCGAGTGGAAGGAATGAGTGGAGGGAATAAGGGGAAGGAGCGAGTGGAGGGAATAAGGGGAAGGAGCGAGTGGAGGGAATGAGTGGAGGGAGCGAGTGGAGGGAATGAGTGGAGGGAGCGAGTGGAGGGAGTGAGTGGAGGGAATAAGGGGAGAGAGCGAGTGGAAGGAATGAGTGGAGGGAATAAGGGGAAGGAGCGAGTGGAGGGAATAAGGGGAAGGAGCGAGTGGAGGGAATGAGTGGAGGGAGCAAGTGGAGGGAATAAGGGGAGGGAGCGAGTGGAAGGAATGAGTGGAGGGAATGAGTAGAGGGAATGAG
>NW_027658645.1:0-26625 GCF_041902795.1 Electrophorus electricus | reverse complement strand
ACTCATTGGGATCTAAAACTAGACTAATTTTTTACCTGTATGAAATCCTTCTCCTACTGTAAAATTATTCTTTTGGAGCAAGGTGTTTCATGTGTCAGTGACAATATGTAAGAAAGGAACCATAGAAAGCATATAATTTATTCATCCATGTAGATGGCACCTAGTATTTTAGTCCACTTGGTGGCATCATTTCATCAATTTACGCCATGTGATAGGATTAATTAAAATTGGGTGCCAGATATTTACAAACAGTTTTTTTTTGTAGTTTTGACTTCGTTTGTGTCAGTGATTTTCTGCTTGGAGAGCTTTCTTCCTGAGCCTGAGCAGTGTTTTGTGGCCTTTTCCTGAGCCTGTGTTCGGCGTGTTAGGGTGTACTGATGGTGGGGCCCCCTGGCACAGGGAAGACCATGCTGGCTAAAGCGGTAGCTACAGAGTGTGGCACCACGTTTTTTAACGTGTCATCCTCCACACTCACTTCCAAGTACCGAGGGGAGTCAGAGAAGCTGGTCCGCCTGCTCTTTGAGATGGTAAGAGAGGTTGTCTGCATCAGCGACTACAAGCCAATTGGTCATATTTCTCTTTAAAAAAAAAAAATTATGTGTAATTTGGGAATTCAATTTGAGGCAGATGATATGCTGGCTCAAACGTAGGCTTTTAATTAAATGAGATTTCTTAAGCCTTTTATTCAAGTAAAGAACGATGGGAAGGAGGTCAGATCAGTTTGAATTTGGTCCTCTCGGGATCCTCCCATAATGCTGTGTTTTTACAGGCTCGATTTTATTCACCTACCACCATCTTCGTTGATGAAATTGACTCTATTTGTGGGAGACGTGGAACATCAGATGAACACGAAGCGAGTCGACGTGTGAAGTCTGAGCTTCTGGTCCAGATGGATGGTGAGAGAGAGGGAGAGAGACCAGCAAAGAGAGATTTGGATTTAATTACAATTTCAATCATTTTGTGAACCTAACTCCCAGTAAATCACATTCAGGTGTAGGGGGCACATTAGAAAATGATGATCCTTCTAAAATGGTTATGGTTCTGGCTGCTACTAACTTCCCCTGGGACATCGATGAAGCGCTGAGAAGGAGACTGGAAAAGAGGATCTATATCCCCCTGCCCAGTGGTAACATCAAATGCACCCTCTCTCTCTCGCTCTCGTCTCACAGTCTTGCACACGTGCGCACACCCCCCCCCCCCCCCCCCCGCTCCCTCATACTACTGCATATCATATGAACAGTCTTTGCTTCTCCAGTTCACCCACAGACATCCCACTCCTTGACAGAGCACATATTTGTCTCCCTCCATATGCTCCATTCATGGGTTACAGAGTCAGTGGTTTTGTGTTACACTCACTCACTCACTCACTCGGGTAATTCACTAATGCTGATGACCACAATGCGAATAAGACTACTACTTTTTCTGTTTTTTGCTGTCCATTTTCAAAATAGATATGTAATCTATTTTGGATTTATTACCTCTAAAATACTGATTCCCTCTATTTTTGCATATTTACATTTAGAGCATTTTGCATTATAGCAACCCGAGTGAGTTACATATTTGAGTGCAACAGTGCGTCAAACCCATGCCCTTAGTGTTCTAGTACCACAACCAAGCTCATCTAACAGGGGAGCTACAGGAGCTATTAGTCACATCAGTTGGCTTAAAATCCTCTTACAAAAGGGAAACAAAAGCAAATGAAATTTTTTTTTGTCTCCCATGTGTAAAAGAACCCCTTCACTGCTTTACCCAACCAGCTGTTCCACCTTTAGTATCAACATCTGCAACCCAGAACTTCCTATAACTGCAGATAATTCTTTCACCTTGCTTTAAGTTAGCTGCATTTGAGAGCTTTTGTGCATGAAGCGCCCATTGAAGTTCCTGCTACAGAGTATCAATGGGATTCAAGTCAGGACTTTGATTAGGCCACTCCAGAGCCTTAAGCACACCAACATCTTAGAACACTTGGCATAGTTGACCTGAGAACACTTGGCATAGATGACCTGAGAACACTTGGCATAGGTGACCTGAGAACACTTGGCATAAGTGGCCTTAGAACACTTGGCATAGGTGGCCTTAGAACACTTGGCATAGGTGACCTGAGAACACTTGGCATAGGTGACCTGAGAACACTTGGCATAAGTGGCCTTAGAACACTTGGCATAGGTGGCCTTAGAACACTTGGCATAGGTGGCCTTAGAACACTTGACATAGGTGACCTTAGAACACTTGGCATAGGTGACCTTAGAACACTTGGCATAGGTGACCTGAGAACACTTGGCAGAGGTGACCTGAGAACACTTGGCAGAGGTGACCTGAGAACACTTGGCAGAGGTGGCCTGAGAACACTTGGCAGAGGTGGCCTGAGAACACTTGGCAGAGGTGGCCTGAGAACACTTGGCAGAGGTGGCCTGAGAACACTTGGCAGAGGTGGCCTGAGAACACTTGGCATAAGTGGCCTTAGAACACTTGGCAGAGGTGGCCTTAGAACACTTGGCAGAGGTGGCCTTAGAACACTTGGCAGAGGTGGCCTTAGAACACTTGGCAGAGGTGGCCTGAGAACACTTGGCAGAGGTGGGCTGAGAACACTTGGCAGAGGTGGGCTGAGAACACTTGGCATAGGTGGCCTTAGAACACTTGGCATAGGTGGGCTGAGAACACTTGGCATAGGTGACCTGAGAACACTTGGCATAAGTGGCCTTAGAACACTTGGCATAGATGACCTGAGAACACTTGGCATGATAATCTTATAGTTTAATGCCATGTTTTATGTGAGCGAGTCCAGCAGTTCTTGACATGTTCGTCTGGTTTTGTCTGTCACATACTCGATGAGTTGTCGCTGCATTCTTATTTTGGAAGGTTGGTCACTGCTGGGCAGACTCACCACTGTTCCAGGATTTCTCCATTTGGAGATAATAGGTCTCGCTCTGGGTTGCTGGAGTTCCAGAAACTTAGAGATGGCTTTGTATTCCTTTCCGGAGGAATATATTTCCATAACTTTATCTCTTGCAGAATTTCTTTTTATCAGGGCAAAGTATGTGTGCTTGTTGAGAACTTTTAGCCCGTTTAATATTACTGGAAAATCCAAATGATATTTAGGTCCAGTAGCGCTAATCATGCTTCATGTGTAATCTAATTAATCCTAATTAAAATATCATTCCAACTAAAATTTAGTTAATTCCTTTATTCAGCGACTATGGGAGAAATTACTTTTTCTCATGGCCAGTTGGTATAGGATGGATTTTCATCTGTATTTGAGAGTTTATTTGTTTTCTTTGTAATATAAAATTTTATTTGCAGATCTTAAACAATGAATGAATGAATGAGGGAAGTTACACTTGCATCGCAAATTTCTTAGAACCCAAGGACACTTTACAATCAACCCACAATTAAGTGTGACAAGTATGCAAAAATAGGAAACGATCATGAGGGGATCACAGAAATTCAGCGATCAAGTCCTCAGTGAGCAGAGTGAGGTTTGCTGGAACAGAACGGGGAGGACGTGAAGGTGTGTGGTGCAACGCTGTAGTGACCGAGACTTCCCTCTCCAGCAAAAGGACGAGCGGAGCTGCTGAAGATTAACTTGAAGGAGGTGGACGTGGCTCCAGATGTCGACCTGGCCGTCATCGCAGAGAAGATCGAGGGCTACTCTGGCGCCGACATCACAAATGTCTGCAGGTACTCAGGAAACGGCTATAAGTCATACATTGTCCCAGACATAGCATCGCCTTTGTGGCGATTGCTTAATTCTTGTTCCTTAAAGAGATATTTCGCTCTTGCCTTAAAGATTTACTTAAAAAAAAAAAAGAAAATTATTGGAATATGTTTGTCATAGTGATAGCAACTGAATTGTCCAGCTTGTTTTTATTACCAAGCATGGAAGTTAGGCTACAGAAAAATAAGGTTAACGGACTAATCCTCTGGTGGGTTGATAGCTTGGATTCCAGCTGGCGTTTCGTTAACATCCATGTGACTGCAGGAATTTCACCATCCTTTGGGGGGGAAAGGGAAGCAGAACATTTATTTTTAACTTAATTCAAATTAATTCAGTAGATGTGGCAAAAAGCACTTACCAGGCACTTTTTCTGGAACACCTACCCTGCGTCTTCTGTCAGCCTTTAATAAGTACACCTGTCTCATAGGGGCACAATGTACAATTTCAGAGTGTAATCATTTGTTCATGTTGCTATGCACAATTTGTCAGTCACCCTCTACCCCTTTTACCACTGGTCCACAGTACTGTTGCTACTGGATATCACTTAGGGGGTAGACCATTCTCAGCACACTAGTGACATTGTAATGTCAGCAGCAGGTTTTTTTGGTATGAGTCTGTCAGGTAATGTTTGTATACAGTGTGTCACTGCTGAGCTGAGTGTGGTCCTCCATTAAAAAGTGTTTAGCCGGGGTACAGGTAGTCTGTCGTAAGCCTTTCATCCATGGTCAGTTTCTCCAGACTGACTAATCAGAAACTGATCGATGGAGAACAGGGTTGACAGTAGCTCATAAATTGTATATGGGAACTACAGGGTTAAATGGCTAGCTATCTCTATTAATGCCCACAGATGGTAGGTAGCTGTTCCTAATATAGTGGCTGGTGACTGGTGTCAACACCTTACATCTTTTTATTGTGTTCTTTTCTCATGTAACATAATATTGTATATAGCATCCAGTGTGTATCCACCAAATCCGTTCCTGAACCTTTAACAAAAGCTGATTGTGTTGGTCTCTGCAGAGATGCATCCATGATGGCAATGCGTCGACGGATCCAGGGGCTGAGCCCGGAGGAGATCCGAGCTCTCTCCAAAGACGAGCTACAGATGCCCGTCACCATGGAGGACTTTGAGCTCGCACTCAAAAAGATTTCCAAGTCAGTCTCTTCTGCTGACCTTGAGAAATATGAAGCATGGATGAACGAATTTGGCTCTGCTTGATTCAGAGAGCTGGACCTCGATGATCTGAAGGAAGTGCAGTTTTCTGAGGGGTCTGGAAAACCTCAGAAATCTCTTGCATTTGACAGTTCAAATCAATACACTGAAGGCTAAAGTTTCTGCTCTCTCAAACGTACCGTTTTTGACATGGAGGACTCAGAGTGTGCAGTCTGTCAGTGTCCACCAAGATTTAGAGATCAAGAATGACAGCTCAGTGTTGCTAGTTCTTAGCACATTTATCTTATAAAAATGCACTAATTTTGTAACTTGAAACTGAAGCAGTTTTATCTGTTAGATTTAACATTGATTTTGATTTGATTTTATGATTCCATGATGTTTTAGTCAACCAGTTATAAAACATCTAGTCGGTCTAATTTGTTCTGAAAGTTCTTCTCTGTAAAACTAGACAAGGACAGTACATAATGATGGGTCTGAATTTGCTTTTGTAAATTGTTGGAGAACTGATTTGAAGGTACATGTATTGTGTTTTTGTGTTTATTGTGATTTTAATGACTGATAGTCATAATAAATTGTTTACATTCAAGCAGAATTTATTTTTATTTGTGTATTTAAGAAAAAAAATGTAACAATAGTCACATAAGATAAATATGATATGTTACATAAAAGGTCTCATTTCCGTCGTATTGGTTTTATAATTATCAAAGAGCATACCTAGAAACCATTACTTTTCAGATATTTGTCCAGTGCACACCAGTCATGGTGAGTGACCTACAGTGACAGGGGATTTGTCTTGCACTACTGCTGTTCCTTTGATTTATTTAATAAGATTTGATTATTTGCTTTGTGGGCATATCTTAAATTGCTTATATTGCATCCACTGTGCACGCAACAATTTGTGTAGGAAAAACATCGTTATCATTGTTCTTTTAAATCTTGAAATCCTTAAATATTTTTGTTTATATGTTGCTAGGTCTGTCTAGCAATGATACTTAATGTTTTACTTTATTAGCTTTATCATTTGTAGTAAATTTACTTAATTGATTAAATTAATCCCTGTAAGATGTCCCCGTAAAGTAGAGACTGGGTCATCGGAAGACTTGAAAAATTGTGAAATGTTAAAAAATATCTTAGACAGGTGATGCAGTCATGCTTGGGTATAAAAGGAGTACCCAGGAAAGGTACTTTGGCCCAGTCTTGCTTGTACTGTTCACCACTCACAGCAGTTTAAGAACAACATTCCTCAATGAGCGATTGCAAGCATTGGAGGTATTTTACCCTCTTTCGTTCTCTAAATCTCATAAAAGAGAGACCAAAACCCCCAACAGACTTTCCATGACCTTTGATCCTTGAAATGGTGCGGCATTAAAAACTGTCATGTTTCTGTGATGGATATCGCCACATGGTAATTGAACATCTGTGAAGGCACCATTAATACTGATAGATATATGCACATTTTGCAGAATAATAAAGACATCATATTCAGGAAACCCTATCAAATTGTGTTTTTGTACTGTTTTCAATATAAAACAGGTCAGAATTTTAAAAATCACTACTTTTGTTTTTTTTCTTAGCATTTCAGATATTTTCCCATTGATATTGGAACTGTAATTGTACATGGATTAGCAATTCTGCTGACAGTCGCATTTAGTTAATCCTTGCTGCTGCAATGCTTCTGTCTTGAGTTTCACACTGAACTCATAACTCACAACTTGGCTTCGGCTACCAGTAAAGATCTAAGTAAACTTTCAAATTCTGATACTTATAAAGGCCTTATATTAGCGCATTATATGTCTTAAGGCAACAGCATTTATCTTGGTATATCATGACTGAATAGAGCTTTTTGGCTGTGCTAAATCTAAGTTACATCCATGGGTGATCAGTCTTGCTGTTGTTTCACTAGCTGAGAAACAATGTTTCTTATTCTTGTTAATGTTTTGTAATTATGAAATAAGTCTACATGCTCTGTTAATGAGTTTTATTTATGTCTTTGGTTTTCTGTAATGTACAAACACTTCAGTTTAGTCTTGACTATTTATACAGTTGTAATGAATGTACCTTAATTTTGAAAGGTTCTATGTAACTAACTGCTTTATTAGATTACCAGTCTAGCAGCCAGATTGGAGCAGATCCAAAAGTGGAAGGGAGCTAGTTTGTTATGGCGAGTGCAGAACATGGGGTTCACTGGTCCTGAATCATCCCAGATGGCAGAAAGCTCTGGTGGTGTGAGGATGATGGGAAAGAGAGCATGACTCGCTCTTCATGGGCTGTGTGTGTGTGTGTGTGTGTGTGTGTGTGTGTGTGTGTGTGTGTGTGTGTAGCACTGAGTTTATCTTCAGTGATTTGTACTGTGAGTGTTGGTCTACGTTTGTCTGCATTTGTAAGTGTAAAAATAATTAATATGTGCATATTTCTGTGTGAAAGAGTCATGGTAGTTAGAAAGGATTTTAACTGAGTGTTTAAAATGTTTACAGAATATAAAAATCTAAATAGATCAATTGATTGATTCAAATGACTTAACATTATTGACTGCAAAACCCTCACAGAAGGTCTGCACAGTCACAGTCACAGATGGACTCAATACTGTGACAAATCCCTAGTGTGAATGCACCAGAGATTTACAGAATAACCAGACTCCTACATAATATTTTGCAGCAAGTATTTTGCAGTCTTGAATGCTCTCAGTCAAAGTGACTTAAGACTTTGCACCATTCTGTCGTTTGCTGTAAACATTTCCTATCAAGTTCACTGTACAAGTGGATTTTTTCTCAAAACTGCCAAAACTGATACATTACTCACTTTTGCCCATGCAGTCTATGCTGCTGACACACAAAACCACTGCATGCAGTTATTTTTTTGCTTGTTGTCGCACACACATCTTGTAAGGCATTTCTCTTATGTTTGTTGCTTGTTGTCATGTAGACGGATAAAGAAATATTATGAAGGAGATTATGATTATTCACAGCAAACTGTTTTCCTGCTGTTGCCAGTTTATGAACATTGTCAGTGAATCTGCATCAGTATTTTGCATCTAGTCTTGTTTCCAAATAGAAAATCTTTTCAATCTCGTTATATAAATTCAAGTACATTTTCATTTTTAATGCAGGGAGAATATTATCATGAATGGAAGTCCTTGGTAAGATTGTGCATGCAGGTTTATATGCTATTTCTCTGTCTCTGGAGGGATAAATGAACATTCTTGGTGGGGTGTCTAATGCATCTATTTTTATCCATCCGTCAATGGCTGTCTATACCATATGTCTGTGCAGTAACATAATCTGTGACCTCTGTCACACGTGGTCCATACAGTTAATGGATATCATGGAAAAATGAATGGGAGTAGAGAAAATCATTTTGCACTTGAAATAAATATGTATTTAGAAAAATGCAAACGTATACTTCATTTGTCATGATTCTGTGATGGTCACATGTACAGTAAAGGCAAACAAAATCATGCATTTTAAGCCTATGTTTAAACATACTGCATTTCAGAGCCTTAAAAACGGGTTCAGTACTTTAGGGGAAGCTGAGATCACGTGCCCCACGGACATTTGAACATGTGTTTCCTGAAAGTTATGGGCTGGTTTGTTCTCTGAAACTTGGAACTGAGTTGTTGTGCACCCTCTAATGTCTCCCTTGAGAAGCAGAGATTATTGGTGTCAGTTGATATTCAGCCCCAAATTTCCTGTCTTACACATGTGATACCCTGGCTGCCAGAAAAAAAACCTCACTTCCTGAAATTAATACTTGACATGACTTGGAATACAGCATGTGGAATGGCCAAGGATCGAAATGGGATACTACTTATCAGAGAAGAAACCACCAATAATGCACAATACCTGTGCACTGGGGGTAAAGACAACACCTATTTTGTTCATCATTGTGGTTAGTTATTTTCACAGGTACCATGGAATTAAGTTTTGCATGTTCCCACTTGTGTCTGAAAGTAGACAGAGTGAGGGTGTCACAGTTGTGGCTCCTACACAGCCCTGAACGTTCGTAGCTGCTGTCTCTGGGCTGGAAGACCAGGAGCTGGAGCCAAAGCTCAGATCACACGAGCTTCCTTCTTTAAATGAGTCTAGCGCATTCGGCCCAGCCTGAACCCTTGTTATGAGCATGCCAGTCAGATACAGGATATCCCTCAGGAGAGATTACAAAACACTCACTTCCCCTTACAGATGATAGAACAATCCACACCCAAACAGGAATAAACATGTTACTGCCGAGGTCTGGACACAGAACCCACTGTCTTTTCAAAACGTATATGGATGTTTAAAAAAACATGTGAAGGTGGGTAATACTGTCAACATATGTGAATACTATGTGTAAATAAATCACATTATCTTACCATGTGTTATTACATGCTCATGTCCTGCTGATCCACTGTCACCAAGTCACAATTTTGTTACTCTTTAGTCCAGCAGATGTCACTGTGTCTGAGAACGTAAAAAGGATATTGTGTCTAGAATTATGTCCACATGAAATTTGTAGTGATTTTTCTTCATGTTAAAATAGTTCATTAATATTTTGGTGTAATAGAAGGCTACTGATTATCAGTAGGTCATAATGATGTATGATCATATGTTGGTTGCTACTGTTGGCCTGGGTTTAGTGTCACTTACCTCAGTGCACACACTGTGGGACGCTAACACTTTGGCTAACAGGCTCTAACATAAAAAATATTATTATAGAAACCATTATCCATTCTTATATCTCTGGAAAAGATTAACTGCAAGCAACACTAAGCATCCATTTGGAGATTCTTGCTTGTTTTTTTGTGTGGCTTAGACACAGTGAAGACTCAGTCTGGTAATGTTTATCCCAAAATAAGAGGATTTTTGTATGCCATTACTCAAACATTGTGACTCAGGTACTTATCACCACCCACAATGACCATATTGATGTTACCTTTAACCTCAAAACATATAGTAACCAGTCAAATTAAAGTTTGGTCATCATATTGGTTTTTTTTGTGGAACACATGGTGTATGATGATAGGTTATGCATTAAAAGGCATTTAGGAGAAAAAAATGTTTTCAGTGATGATGTCTTCCAGAACTGCGTCTCCACAACAGTGAATCTCTGGATAAGAAACTAATATACTAACCACATTTTATGCTTTAATAACACAGCTGTGTTGCTGTAGAACTGGCTGGAGGTCAATCCAAACAGGAGCTTACTGCAGTCCATGGGTGTGTTCATAATGCTGGTGTGACTTCATAATTCCAATTCTGACAAAGGCATTTCTTTGAAAGGAGGTCTGGATGTACAGGTTCAGGACAAAAACATGCTAAAAAAAAAAAACCCACCCAAAGACGTGCTGACTTGAACAATAAAAGAGAACACTCTAGGTATTTCAGTGAAAGAATTTAACAGCAAGTGAGTTATACCCTAACTACATCATTATTTTGTTTATTTAACATTTGGGAAAGCACAATATTTTCAAAGTTTAATGAATACCTGCTTTGAAAAATGTGATTGAGACAGTGGAATGGTTGAGGGAACCTAGCAGACGCATATGCTTAAACGTGGAAAGGAAAACATTGCCTGTGGTGGCTGCCATGGAGAACTGAACAGTAGTCTCCGAGCAGTGAAATGCAGAATCCAGTATTACTAGTCACTGTTCCAACGGATACAGCTCCATATAACCATAACAGCCTACTGGAAAGAGCCAAAAGTTGGAAACCTGCACATTTTCACTCACGGTTATAACAATAAACAGGTATGTGTGTTGAAGTTCTATGCTTGGAAAGACCCACCGTTTAACTGTTCCAACAAATAAGCTTCTTTACCACAGAGATGTGCAGAACATATTAATGTGTTTGTGTAATCACAGACAACTAGTGATAACATAGGTACAGATTAACATACTGGGAAACACAGGGAAATAAGACGAACCTGTGTATCATCCATTAAAAATCACAGCCTAACTTTTATCAGTCATATCAGCCATAAGGTTTAATGGGACATCATGTTTATTTATGGTAAATTGTGCACAGCAAATCCAACATCTTCAAAATAAGATCAAGGCCCAACGGAGTCCAGCACTGACAATGTTAATAATCAACTTGACACATTTCTGCATATCAAATGGCTGAAGAATTGATGAAACATCTGTATCTAGCACAACAAATTACCTAAAGACAAGAAGAGGTGTGACTAGCATTCATCACATTCAACAGGCTCTGACCTTCCCCCAGGCCATGAGAGTACTGTGAATTGAGAGCACAGTTATTGAATCACCTACACCATTATTATCTTAGGAGCAGTGTGCCTCATTATGAGTGCAGAGGTAAACCCATACTCAGGTAAAAATGTTGTTACTTAAAACAATGACTCGAGTAGACATACAAGCAACCTTTAAAAAGAGGTAACTGTGAATCAGATTGTAGAATTTCAGCGTGACTGAGAAATCTATCACATCTACACTGAAGCTTTCATAGAGAATTTTTGTCTTTTTATAAGACAGTTTTGGTGTGTGCAAAAGGGATAAGTATAACCAGCAATGCACTGTAATTACTACCCTGTATAAGGTCTAATGACTGTTTGCCTTTGGCTATTTGCAGTGTATGGCTAATCAGAGTAACATCAGAATTCCATCTCCAATGGTATGGATTGTGTGTAAATGGGTAGTGTCAATTTTTCTCCTTATATTTATTATGTGCTTGATGTTATTCTTTGTATACTGTAGCCAATCACATGCAGACACCCTTGAAACAATAAATGTCTGGCAGACAAGGAAAATCGTTCATTTTTCTGTCTAATTCCAACCCTGGGCCTTGTTACATGAATCACTTGTAACTGTTTTGCTTTTTGTCTTTGTGTGTGTGTGTGTGTGTGTGTGTGCGTGCGTGCGCATGGGTGGGTGGGTGGGTGGTGCCCTTTTAGTACTGTAGCTTTTCTATTGTCATTGACAGTTCTCTTTTTCAACAAAATGGCTTCTGTGTAAACATCCTAGTATGCAGATTAAAGTTAACAGTCAGGAAGTTGTTACATTTTTACTAAGAGACACATACACACTTTTGAACATGGTGATCCAAATGTCAGTATACATATTTCTGAATACAGTGATTCAGTGAATTGTCAGTATGCAATCATCATCCACTTTATTAGAAATATTTTTGATCAGTGATCAATTTCAGACAGGGCACACTAGCATTTCAAGTGTTGAGAATTTGATAATGGTTCACCATGCAAATAATATCAGGTCAGCAGTGATCCCGTGGCCAAAAAATGACCAGTGATGAATAGGGCAGAGGGTGGTTCTAACCCACAAGACAACACATGGGTTACCATCTGGGAATGAATTTATAATGCTGTTATAATACAGCACTTAAAAATCAGCTTTCCCTATCAAAGTGTCCAGTAAGTGTAGGTGCTAAGCAAATGTCTCTAATAAAGTGAGTGGTGAATGTACATTTAACTCGTTATATTCTAGAAACCACCTGAATTTGTGTAGTTGTTATCATTAAGAAGACAGACAGAAATGTGCCTTAGAGGAACACAAACCCTGTACTGTGGCAGCACAGAAGAATCAATTGCAGATTAAAGAGTTAATCCCCTTAGGATCTATGAGACAGACTTTCTATGATGGGAGGAATTCCTCTCAGTTCCACAGAAGAGAATGAAACTCAGCCAACAGCACTCATACAGATGTCGGGCTTACTAGCGCCATCCAGTTTAAATACATAGACACAACGACAAGCGCAAACACAACCAGAAGGACCGGTTTGTGTGCCTTTTTGACATGTGTGGTAACTTTAAAATTGGGAGGATTCAAAGGTGTCCATTACAAACCTGGAGGATTAAATCGGCCAATCTATTCAGGGATGGACATACTGTATGTAGATCATCATGAAAAAGCATTAAATCCCCAAATTTCTAAAAGTAGTTGAAGATCACAGAAACAAAAACATTGAAAAGGAAGAAAATACAGATAGAAAAGATTATTGTTGTTAATGCAATCGTCAGTTTATTCTAGAAATGATTGAAATCTAGCAAGAAAGTACAAACAAATACTTGTGTGGTTAATCTAACGCTATTCCGTCATTTCGTTGGGTCTGCGGCGAGAGCTTTGCTCTTAGAACCGGGGAACCCGCCTCCCGCCCCTTGCCTTCGCTGCGCGGGGGCGTACCGCACGCGTCTACGCACCGAACGGCCCCGTGCAGCTCCGGTTTCCCCGTGAACTGCCGCCATGTTTTCGTGAGCCAGTATGACAGCAGAGAGTCCGCAGAAGGAGACTGGTATAGACTGCTTTTAGTTAGCAGATTTTTGCAGCGGAAAATCATTTTTATCTGTCAACGATACTCTGGACGGAAGTCAGTTTTAGGATTTATTTGTCATCGGCAAGGTTTTCCAGAAAGGTCAAGTCTTGGATGTTACTGTAGTAATATTTGATTTTTCTATGGCGTAGGACACCTTTTCCTTACGTACCTTTTATTTCAGAATGGGAGGGAGTCCTCCCACGTAAATATAAATGCATTTTTCGCTTCTTTTGTGAAAGGTTTCTGCTACCATGAGAGATAAACGAATTAGATGCGTGTTTAAAGGCGAACACATTTCCATATTCGTTTAATTGCAGCGATATTAAACGAATATACTCCGACAAGAGGAGTAACTAAATCGACACAAGTCATTTTTGTACGGTGAGCTGGTTTATTTTAACTTATCAGTGGTGTCAAAAAGGAGGGAAACTTTTTTGCGACGTTTGAAAAGAAGAGCCCAAAATGACGGGCAATATCCCTTCTGATATGGTAAGGATATGTTATATATTATTAGTTTTTATACAATGTCAGGTTTTTTGCTTCTTGGCACATCCACACTGCAAGCATGTCTATTTGTACATGAGTCAGGATTACTGAAGTTTTAGGTCTTCTGAAATAATGACTGAAATACGGGCTGTGATATTGTTTGTGTTATTGTTTGTGTTATTGTTTGTGTTATTGTTTGTGTTATTGTTTTGACCTAAGACAGATGATCAGGCTATAGTTCACCAAACTTAAATCGTGAAATCTGTGTAACCTTTTGTACTTTTTTGAGAAACGTAATGTACATTTTAACCACTCTCACTGCCGCAGTAGTATACAGTATAACAGTATACCCCCGGTGTCGTTTTTAGGACAGTCGTTGCCCTGTAGATATCAGACCATATAATCTCGTTTGACTGTTGGATTGTATCTTAGTGCATTCACATGGTGATTTGGCATATCTTATGTTTACACAGTAGCTATGACTTTCACACTGAACAACAGATTTGTTCGTCATTCATCAGACAAATTGACAGTCAGAGCCTTTGGAGATTGCAAACTATCAAAACTGGCTGTAGTCCTATTATTGCATATTGTTTTTATAAATAAAGGTATAAATATTTAGAACAGTGGTTACCACCATGCTCCGGGACACACACACCCTTAAAGTTTTAGTTTCAACCCTTATCCACCATCCATTATTTTCTTCGGAAGTAGCTGGATCAGGTGTAATAGGTTTTGGGTTTGGAGTTTAAACCTGCAGGAGCTAGACCTCCAGGAGATCTGGTGACCACTGAACATAATTCCAATTTTATTCCAACATGTATGCATTTTTAAATATGGATGACGACTTTATCTGTGTCTGATTTTATGTCCTCTGACTCCTCTGACTGCAGAAAAGCCATCTCATGGTAGGCCTCTACTCTGAATTAAGATTCACACTTATGTAATACCCTTTTTGTTTAAAGAATCTTAAAAATGTAACTATATTCCATATATTACAATGTTATATTTCTATGAGCAGTATAACATACATGTATGATGAATTTTTAGACTTCTTGTTTATTTAGCCACAGTCTAGTTCAGTTTTGTTCGTATAACACATTCTACATAATGCACCGTCAAAATCAAACTTTCAGTCTGTTAATTTTTATGTTTGTAAATGAGGTAGAATATGCAAAGCATATCTATTGGCTGTCTCTGATTATGTAAATGAGCCTTTGTAATGTTAGCTTTACTGTGTTAAGAACATCCCAGTAATAGCCAAACCCTCTGCCCTGATTTGAATAACAGAAACGTGTTTATGGAATGTAGGCTAACTCTTAGTACTGTACTTTGATACTGCAGGATTCTTTGACATGGTCACTACGCCATTAAAATATATCACCATTACAATCTTTCAGATGATACTTGAGTATTCTAAGGGTAACAAAAGATTTTAAGAGTGTGTAAAAGAGTGCATTATGCTTGCCAACCCAGTCTGTTGCAGCTGTAGTTTTAAGCACAGGGCAGGAGGTTACTAGTTTGTCTGCTTAAGCAGCTTTCTTAATAATAGCCTGTATGGAATTGAGTTGGTGAAGAAAATTATGTTTTATCTACTTTAGTTTAAATGCTCATTTTGAATTTGTTTGGCTTGACCATCACACTCAATTTTCAAAAAGACCTCACTCCAGTGTGTGGTCTGTATTTGAGCAGAGTTTGGTTGGGGGCTGGGTCAGCACAACAGTGGCAGTGTGTGTGTGTGTGTGTGTGTGTGTGTTCTCTGGCACATTAGTCTGTGTGTGGGCATTTGGGTGAATTGGCTGTCTCTTTATGGAATGATCTCCCTTTCACACTGGAAGAATAAGTACTGAGGAAAATAAATCGTAAATTTCAAATTCTCTAAAATGCATTGATCAGTCAGTGTGCTACACAGATAGACGTGGTAATATTTTCAGTACTTTATATTACAGTAGGAGTGACAGGGCTAAATCACTTTGTGTTTGTAATAAGCTTTTAGGTTGTAATATTATATGCTACACCCTTAGCTGGGACCTCCTGGAGGAGAGGCCATTATGTAAGGAAAGACACTAGCTGTTAAATATCCCACTTCATTTTGTTTTCACGTCTCCCATGGTAATGTCTGGCTGACAGGTCTCCTGTACTGTAATTGTTCAATACATCTTGCAATATCCTGATTAAGTTAGTATGAATGTAGGACGGTGTCACCTTGAGGGCATCTAAAAATATGGCTTATGATATGTGATATGGCTGTCAGAATTCTGATACATGACACACTTTATCGGCCTTTGAGAAAAGTGTTAGTTTACATTACAAAGCCAGTGTTCCTTTACATTAACAAGCAAGGTGTTCGTATGATGTAATTCCTATCTGTTGTTTTTTAATGAAACAGTAATTTGTTTGTCTGTGTCATTCTGCTATTGGCTGTACTGTTTGAAGTTATTTTTCCATTAAACATAACAGTAGCTGGTCTAAATCGGCAAATTAAAAGTTCTGATATGATTTTCTTTCTAATCTACAAAGTCATTGTGCATGGTTATTCATCAACTTTGCTTTGGTTTTATATTGAGTGTACGAAAGATTAGCTTTTCAGTTTTCACTTAATAGGTGGACACACCTTTATTTTTCAGCATTTCTGGCAGCCGTTCATGCATTCATTCATCGTTATTATAATTATCATCATAATTATCTGCGGGTTCGTTTCTGTGTGCAGCAAACTGAATGCCTATGGAGTGTCAAGGTGAGCAACCTTGTCAAGCAGTGTTAAGAGGATGCCTAGTTCAGAAAATAATAGGTGAATACAGGGAGGGACAGTCTTTCACTTTCCATAGATTAATATCAGCGTGAGGGTGGGTAAATCCCCTGGGATTAATGCAAACCTGTGGAGTCAGGCTTGATTAGGTTATCCACAGAAGCTGTAGACAACTGGCATCTGATATGGATGGCTCCTTCTGAATAACCTCTTGTGTATGGATCCATACTAATATTGATTAGAACGGCTAAGAGATAATAGTACAGACAGAAACCGGAGCCTTTGGTGCTGAAAGGGTTAACATTTCTAGAGAGGGAGAGGAAGTGGCAGAGACCGACTCAATAAATGAGTCTTTGAGAGGAATGGGGAACAATTTACAACAGCTCTATAAGAGTGCTGCTCTCATTTACTTAAACTGCCAGTGGGGGCTTCTCTGTTTTTGACATGTTGAGTCATTTAAGAACAATTAACATGATTGGTAATTATGTTTTGTTTTAAATATAATAATCAGTAGTCTTTAACTTTATACATGGTATATGTTACACTTTATAGCTGCGCAAATACAAATCCTGATTATGGCAAATGGTTGTAGTTAATAGCCTGCATTTTATTTAGTATGACTGCTACATCACAACCATGCATTTCTAGTTAGAAAAGGCACTACTTCTAAATTACCTCTTAAATTAGTGTACCAATGAGCTGTGTGAGACAGTCCCTTAACCACAATAACAAATACCAGAATTTCATGCAGCCTGAGAAGCCTGAGAAAGCCTGAGTAAAATGTACTGCTTACATTTTACTGCTTACAGTTTATTAAACTGAAAAATAACAGCTATGTTTTTTTGCATCTTGATGTATCTTCATGCATCCGTATGTCTTAATGTCTCTTGTAGAATTTTAAGAAGCTATTTTATTAACCATCTTATCAGCTCATGCTCGTACCTCACCATAGCTAATGGATTCTCATTTGAGCGAAAGGCTGTGTCCAAGGATAAAAGATGTGTGTCCAAGGGTGTAATGGATAGGTAATCAATGTATTATTGCAGGGTTGTGAAAAAATGTGGTTCTGTGGTGTTTGGCAAACACAGGAACAAACATAGAAGCTATTCTGAACTCTTTAATTGTCTGGTCGGGTGATAGACCAGTCTGTGTCTTCCCAGTTATAATGGCATAACTGGACAAATAATATGATGCTCTTGGAAGAGAAGGACTAAGATGCATTACCAGACACCATCTTGCTGGCATCCAAGGCTGTAGTTATGATTGTAACTCAGAGGAAATGTTACTCATTAGTTCACTATATTTGGTGATCCCATTGATTCTTAGTTTTCTTTTGCTTGGTCAGGTGTGAGATAATTTTGAGCAAATCTTTTGTACATATCAATGCATAGTCATGTTTCATGGAAACACCCAGGAAGAGCACATTGTTCTTTGAACACTCTCTATACAGCCTGACGTCAAGGCAGTCTCAGGTTCAGGAATCTTTAAGTACCTTGGAACAAGTTGTACTCAGTGGAAGGCCATGTTCTCTCTTCAGTAGCTTGTTGCCTCCAGATGGAATTTAAAGACAGCCTTAAAGCTGCATAGCTCCTTACTGCATTTTCACTTGTTGAGAGCATTGCTTGTGATCTCTGGGATCAATTTTGCCTGTGCACTATTTTGTATTACATTTTTAGATCTGAGAATTTTGGAAGTTTGGGATTTCTTTTCATGGAAAGCACTTTATAACTAACATGTAGTGTCATCACTAACAAGTGGAGAGAAAGCAGGATGGGTGAGTGTTCCCACTCTTTGTGCAGCCTGCCCTTCACATCAGCAGACACGTGGGCAGCGTCTGCAGGTTGAGAGACTGCCTGTCCTCTTCTAGCACACAGGAAGAAACACTGTTCATCCCCTCCCACCCAGCCTCTTTACCTCTGGATCCCACTTACTCATTTTCCTTCTGTCCTTTTACTGCTCTTTGAACATTTCTTGACACAGACCCCAACCTGGTTTTAGCATTTAAAGTTTACAGCTCAGTATTATGATGACTGTTAAATGACATTCTTCTAGTATACCTGATATGCATACTAACTAAAGGTTCAATAGCATTCCAGTAATCCCCTTGCTAACTATATATCAGAAAATGTGTATGCATGCACTGCCCTTAGAGTCTGGAATGTGATCACAACACATTTGGGGTTGTGCAGACTTATCTTATTTAGTGGATACAATAATCTTTGCTCTACCTAAAAAGATCACCTCTCAGGATGTGTTTGTATGTGATTAGCACTACAGAATAGTTTGATTGCATAACAGTAAATGTATAAAACAGTTCACAAAGGCAGCGAATGCAGTGTAATACAAGGTCAGACAGCACACCTCAGAATGCACTTAATGTTACCAAAATATTGCATTTACATGCAATTCCTTTTTAAGCCCAGGTGTGAAAACAGTACAAGACACTGAGCTGTGCTTTACAAAGCTTTTTTGTAGATGCTCGTCACGTCAAATCAATCATGCCACGATTAAATATTTGATTCAGAATATTTTGGTTCAGAATATTCACCCTGGATGAGATCAGAAGCAACAGACTTCACCTCTTATTTAGTTTCAAGGACACTGGAAGACCTTCAGCTTGAGGGTAATGTAGCATGCCACTGTTGTCCTCTGTGCTACCTCATGATCTTATATCAATCTTTGGTGTTGATTTAGGATTATTAGTAATACAAAATTGTCTACCAACCTGTGAAACATCTGATACATCTGTTGTCGATGTATTAGTAGTTTTCAGACAGGTGTCCTTTAATGTTACATTTATCATTATTGCATGCAAGCCGTTGTTTTCTCGTACGCTTCAGGCCAGAATGGTGTGCATACTGAGTGTGTGGCGTGTGTGAGAGAGGGAGCAAGTGTATGAGTGTGATTGAGTGTCCTTTAGGATTGCTGATGAGGCGTCTGGACAGACCGAGGCTGCAGCTGCTATTGTGCTGTGTTGGTGATTAGCTCCGGAACCCAGTGCTCACGCTCCACAGCTAACAGCTATGATGTAATGCACTCAGATGATTTAGGAAGAAGTCAGGGGTGGGATAATTGAAGGAGAGGTTGTGCTGTGGCGCTTTAGAAAGTCACATGGTCAAGACACAAAGGTCAAGCTTTCCGAGAAGAACCCATCAGGGGAGAGGATGCATTTTCATTTGCATGCATTTTGAGGAACTCTGGTACCCCATGGAGTTTGAGTTTGTATGTAGGAAAAGAAGTCCTGCATTTGGTGTCGTTTTGTCAGAGCTGTGAAATGCGAGACCAGAGATTGACTGACTGATACTCACTGGCACAACTCCAACTTTTTCAGGATTAATTCACTCTGTGAAACTGATGCTTCAGTTCCTCTGCTTTGTTCAGGGAGGCTTTCTTAGATCGGTGTGATGCATTCTGATTGTGCCCTTTCATTACATTTTCAAATCACAGGCAGTTTGGGATTTTTTTTCCTCATGAAAAGTACTTTATAAATAAAATTAGTTATCACTAACAAGTGAAGAGAAAGCAGGATGGGTGAGTGTTCCCACTCTTTCTGCAGCCTGCCCTTCACATCAGGAGACACCTGGGCAGCGTCTGTGAGACTGCCTGTCTTTAGCTAGCACACAGTAAGAGGTTAACCTTAGTTAAGTCCTTATTTGATACTCACTCTTCTCACACACACACACACACACACACATTTATCAAGGCCACGATCATTGCCATTTCCAGAAAAACTCACACCACTGTGGCAGTGGTAGCTCAGTGGTTAAAGTACTCGGAAGGTTGCCAGATTAAGTCCCACTGCCTCCAAGTTGCCACTGTCGGGCCCCTGATTAAGGCCCTTCAGCCTCAATTGCTCAAGTTGTATTCAGTCATACTCGTAAGTTGCTTTGGATAAAAACGTCAGCTAAATGCTGCAACTGTAAAAAAAAAAAATGCTGTCCAGCTGCATCAAAGTACATCACTGCATGACACATACAGTTAGTTTCTTGCGAGCAGTCTCACTATGCCCTTGGCTATGAGCTCCTGTTAAGTTGTGTGCCATACATTACTGACAAGCCAGTCAGTTTAGTGTGTGTGTGTGTATATATATATATATATATATATATATTTTTTTAAAGGATTATGTGACCTGATATTTCAGTGAATCTTGCACCCTTTATCAGGTCAACATATCAGGTCACTCATTTTAATTTGGATCATGGTATTTCAGTATGTATGGAACTAGATGTCGATATGAACATGAAGCTACTTTGACTAGCTTGTTTTACTAGAGTTATCATTAACATTGGTTATTTCGTTATTTGTGCCAACTTGCTATTTAAATCTTGTTAAGTTTTATTCCACTTTGACTTGGTTTGCATAATATTTTGGCAGTAAAACTATGTCTGTGGACCTCATTGTTTTGCAGAATTAGAAGCTGAGCTGTTTATTTGCAACATCCTTCAAACCTATCCATTATTTCAAAGAAACATCCTTTTGCCATTGGATATGTTTGTGCATTAATAGGCTCTTCATGAAATACTGCATTATCTGCTTTTTTCAGTCACAACACAGCAGGGAGGATAGGGAGTTTTAATATACCAGTCAGTCAAATACAGCAATGCTTAACTGTTAGCTGTTGGTGCCATCACTCACTCCTTTAATATTGTGAACACAGATGTAAATGGCCTGCAAACTGTTGCGACATGCTTTGCAGCTCCTGTAATAATTGTGTAGGCACATTCATCAACACTGTTCTGAATTCCTGCTTTACCCCACACACTGGATGTAGCGATGCAGCATTTCAACATCCCTGACAGCATCTGAATGAATTAAACCACGCTGTGAGGCACCAGAGGCGTGCAGCTGTGTGCATGCTGCAGCTTCTGATGTATCCTGCCTAATGCTTAATGGCTTAATAGAAATGTTCATTACATAACGGTACGTAGGTAAGAGAAACCACGATGGACATGTATTGAGAGAAATGAGATGCAGAAAATATGAAGCAATGCTCACTTATGATGATTTGTGTTTTTGTGAGCTTGTGTTATGTGGTGATACTGCAGAATATTTGCAGTGCAAAAGTGACCACCCCTGAGAAATGCCAAGATGCTTACGCCTCATTGTACATTTATTAATGTCTGGTTGGTTATCTGCCATAGGATTGGCATGGGATATTTTTACATCTTATTTTGTGTGTAAGTACAATTAAATTTAATTCTATCAGTTTTTAAGAAGAGAGGAAAAACCTGATGTATTACTTAAATCATTTACTAATCTCTTACCAATTAACAGAGGATTCCTTAATCTCAGACACTGACTTATTGTTGTATAAGGTTATTCAAGTAGCCCTTTATGAGTTGTGTATAAGATCATTTTAATTCAAATTATGCAATCAGTTATTTGCAGGAGAAGTGAGTCATGAAGTAATTAAATTCTTTTTCATCCTACTTCCATGCCTCCATATCTCTGATTTGTGTTTGTGTTGGTTCCAAGGTTGTCATAGCCAAGGGTGGAACAGAGGATAAGCTCCCACTATCTCAAATGTTCTCAAGGCACGCGACTCAAATAGCCTCCGACAACTAAATCCAACTTCTGGCTGTCTCGGGTAACTTAGACATGAGTGTTTGTGTGTACTCATATTTTTAATTAGAAACCTTTAAAATCTAATTTACATGTAAGTATATTTATATTCCTGTTAATATGTTTAGTTTCCTGTTAAAATTTTAAACCTAAAGGAGTTTTGCAACTCTTCTGTCAAAAATGCCATAAACATACCATAAACAGTTTATGACAAAAAATATTTTAATGAATCCTTATTCTGACAGTTATCCAGGAAACGTATCAGTGTATTAGTCATTCTAGGTGTTAACTTGTCATTTAAGGTTTTGTGCAGCCTGTTTTTAATGGGTATGCATTTAAGATTGAACTATAATAGTAGCAGATATAGTTATGTTGTAGTGACGTAATGGTTATGTTACATATTTGCTGTGTTTATGGGTCAGACTGCAGTTAGAACCTAAGGGCATGGTGTATATGCTTTAACTATGTGGTTAAAGTTCACATGCCTTGTTGATGATAAAACCTTAGGATATAAAACAGCAGCATTATTTGCTCAGCACTATCCTGAGCTGCAGTTCCAACCAGAATAAAATCAAAGTGAGCTGGAATGTTGGAATTCTGTACAAATTCTCTATATAACAATGGGAAAGTTGTCATTGTATGTTGCATTACACAAGTATTGGATTAATCTGCAAGATGAATGCTGAGAACTATTTGTCTTTGCTGGCAAAGTGTAGCAGCCTGTTATAATGTTGAGGAATTGTACCAATGACAGGAAGAGATGGAATTTTTGCCCACTTTCAGCACAAATGACCATGGTTGGAACATAAAGTGATCCACGTTATTTTTCATCTTAGTGGGCTTTGTATAGTGTTTGCCTGAGTTCATAAATACAATGTGGTTTTCAAGGATGCATTTTCATTTACAACTGACAGACACTCATATCCAAAATAAATTTGAGAAATTTGCAAATTATAATCTTATCTTTTGATATTTTTTTTTGCTGAATCCATATACTCTCAGCAGGGATGCTTAATATAAGTCTTTGTAAAACTTTGGGTGTTAAGGGTTCAGAACAAGCAAGTCAGACAAACACAAGAATGCTCATTACTCTTGATGCTTAGGAAGCACACTTCCATTTTCAAAGCGGACAGCCTGTCAACGCCCTAGGACGGTGGAGCGAGTTCTGTGTGATCACAGGTTTCAGAATGACTGCCGTCTGATCTAGAGCTTTCTCTCACACATACACAACAAACACAGACTCTTTGAATGAACACTGTGGTGGCAGGTAAAAGATGGCTGGTCTCATAGCTTTATTTATTACTTCTGCAGGATCTGAATACAGAGCTGGTGCAGATTCAATTTGAAAAAGACAGGAACAGGAACAGACATGCTTTTTACTAGATTATATTGGTAAAGGTTTTTTTTAATTTAAAATGGAGTGTTTTTGTTGGGAAGTAAAATGGAGAAATGATTGTTGGGTTTAGGTCTGCATTTAGTCCTATGTCATAAAATTTTGGTACTATTTGATGTCTAAGAATTCTCTGTTGTATTTAGTATTTTGAATTTAAATCCTTCATATAGTTTCCTCTTTGTTTCCTTATAGACACAGTTCTGTTTATATTACTTTATTGCAGGCTCTCATGCTATTCATTGTGTGTGTAATTTATCCGTTAATTACATAGACCATCCGGTGCAGCATAAGCCATATTTGAATGTGACATTTACTCCTGCTGTGTCAGCGTCCTTTTGTTTAGTCTATGCATGACATCCATTGCCAGTACGTAGGGGGTATACATTGAAATGACAGATCTTCCAAACAGTCTTTATGCGATCTCCTATTACTCATGTTGAACTCCCAGGCTCTCTCTCTCTCTCTCTCTCTCTCTCTCTCTCTCTCTCTCTCTCTCTCTCTCTCTCGCTCTCTCACTCTGTCACTCTCTCTCTCTTGCTCTCTCGCTTTCTCTCTCGCGCTCTCTCGTTCTATTTCTCTCTCTCTCTTACTCTCTTAGTCTCTCTCTCTCTCTCTCTCTCTCTCTCTCTCCCCTTATTTTCCACTGTCCTCTGCCTTTTTCTCTTTCTCTTACTATCTTTCAGTCTTGCATCCTAGAACATTTTTTCATTGTTGAAAATTGTTTTTCATTGTTCTGTTCTTCGTTGTTGAGGCAACTGCAATTTCAAAGTTCCCCCTTGGAATATGTGGAATATGACCTTATTACCGCTGTAAAACACAAATAGTGGAATGAAATACAGTGGAAAGCGGAGCTGTCTGTGTCACTGATGAGGAGGGGGGGGAGGTCACATCTGCTGGCCATGATTAAGGCACCTGTTAAATGTAAAAGCCTCTTTAATTTGAATATTAATCTCACACCAGGCTTGTGTGGTCAAACACACCAATAGCAGTAATGCAGGTCTGAATTGTTTTGGTTGGGTGCGTTATGTCAACAGCAGCAGGTTACTGTGTTGAGCTGACTAATTCAAAAAATTGGACTTACTTAAGAAATCCTTTCCTGGGGCTGACTGATATTGCGTTCGTGGATGCATATTTGCATAAGAGCTTTGTGTGTGTGTGTGTGTGTGTGTGTGTGTGTGTGTGTGTGTGTGTGTGTGTGTGTGTGTGTGTGTGTGTGTGTGTGTGTGTGTGCGTGTGTGTGCGCATTGCATAAATGTCATTCCCAAAACATGACAAAGGGCAAAGCTAGTCAGCTGTTCTACCTTAGTTGTCATTGGCTGTGGGTTGTTTTTCGTTTGGCTTGGCTCCCACATTACTGCCACTATATCGCTTTCTGTATCTGACTGCCTGCATAGCAAACACTGTGCTGTTCATTCTCCTTTTACCACACTCGGGAGCTGCATGTTCTAGTGTCTGTATTCCCTTAGGCATTTACACAAATGAGACTGAAATTCATCATCATCATCATCATCATCATCATCAGCTCTTCAGTGTTGTCATTTCATTTCAAACACAAAGTCCCATCATTATTAGCAACACTGAACTATTCAAATGGCTTGTCTTAAATAACTGCTGACATTGTTTATTCCGATGTTCATAAACATTTTTTAGTTTGTCAGTGTGCTTAGAACACATAATTCTTTAGTACAGCTGACTGGCGACTGCGTGCTGTTTGTTTGCTTGTACAGTATGTGATTTCTGTACCTTATTGATTTTGGTGTGACTACCTCCCTGTGTACCTCCCTGTGTACCTTGCTGTCTATCTCCCCGTGTACTTTGCTTTGTACCTCCCTGTGTACCTTCCTGTGTACCTCCCTGTGTACCTCGCTGTGAACCTTGCTGTGTACCTCCCTGTGTACTTTGCTGTGTACCTCCATGTGAACCTCTCTGTGTACCTCCCTGTGTACCGTGAGCCAGTTTTGCAGATACATTACCAATGATCCCTTTCTTTCACTTCGTTTGCAGTTAGTAGTGGGAGTTCAATGTTTGCTTGGAGTAGCTTGCAGGGGTGTGAAATTTCTATACCTTATTTATGCTGTTTTTTTTTAAATTATCTGAACAGGTGTTCATGGATCAGTCTGTTATATATAATAACAGAGACCAAGATCGATGTACACGATGTATCCTTGATCCTAGATCAGCCCTATAATGAAGTTGTGTTTTATATTGTACAGTTTATTTCATGAATAATCAGGGGTTGCTTTGGTGAAGCTATTTCAAAATCATCGCTCTCTCCGTCTGCATCACACCACCCCAGAGCTGTGTGTTGAAAATGCTGACTTTTACAATTACATGTTCCTTAGACAGTCCTGCATGTTAACAGAGCCCCCTCCCCCTCTCCACACAAACTCTCTCTTCGGCCAGTTGTTTCGTTTACGTATTGAAACAATAGAATCGATTCTCTTGGCTTCTTAAGGAGAGCTCATTCGTAATCTTAGGGAGGAGCCAGTGCTGATGACGCAGAGGGAGGGAAGGTGAGGAGGAGAGGATGACATGACAGGGAGAGAGTGGGAAAAGGAGGGGATGGGGGTGGAGGGAGAAAGAATCTTGTCTGCAGGTAATGTAAAGTGATATCAAATCAGAACTCCTCTAGGAACTGCTGCTCACAGTAACTATCGCTATGGCAACTGGAAGGTGTTCTGTTCCACTTCATTTTGATGTTTTTTTTTTTTTTTAGCTATTGTGCGGCAACCGGCAAGTCATGGTCAAGGGAATTCTGTGTAGGAATTCCACTGTGTGTGAGTGAGGTTCTCTATGCTTCTGTGTGCGAGAGAAAACCCAAAGGGCAACCAGAAGCAAATATATATCCATAATTAATCAAAGAAGATTGGGAGTGACGTATCTCACGACATTACATCATCAAATGCCACTGCAGAGCCGCGTTTTATTGATCTGAGCTAGCAGTGGGGTCGCTTTGATTGAGCTGAATCGGATACGAAAGCTAATGGGAGGAAGTGAAGTCTTTGCTAAACCTTCCCGTATTCCTGATTCATGTCTACCACAGCACCACAGCCTTTTAAAGTGTTTCCCATAAGAGTGTCGAGGCTAATATACAGTTTCTGCTATTAAAGAAAGGGGAAGGCTTTTCTGCGTACCAGCAACTTCTGGCCAAAGCCTAAATAGTTTTTTTGAAATATACCTCGCTCTGAATAATACTCTGAATCAATACGTAATGTGTGATTAGTAATTATACGCTATATTCACGGTGCCATGTTTGTTCTGCACTTCAATATAATGTGTTGGGTG
>NW_027658644.1:25000-26988 GCF_041902795.1 Electrophorus electricus | reverse complement strand
AAGAGTCATTGTTCTTTGTGCTGCGCCGCTATAAAGCAGCCCATTAGCACATAGTCTGGGTGGCAGGCAACTTATATTTTCTTGACTGACCAGAACTATGCAATGGTGCAAAGAAGCTGAAAAAGGTGCAAAATGTCACAGCACAAGATACCATAAATCACATTACACACCAGCTTCCGCACACAGCTATTCAAGTATTTGAAAGTGCATTTAAGCTCAATTAGCATAAGAAAAAGGGCCTTTGCACTGCTCAGGACTGTACCTGCACAGCAGCGGGCTTCCATCGCATGTTCTTCAGTGGGGCAGGGGTGAAACTGCAGGTTCCTGCAGGCCTCTTCTTCAGCATCAGAACCACGCTCTGAGGATCCTCCCTCAGCTTGGCCACCAGGGTCTTCAGCTGCCAGCCTACCTGCCACAGGCCAACACACCTCCTGTGAGACTCCCCAAACAGAGACCTACTGCAAACCTCTGGGACATGGGCTGAACTGAGACACCAGTGCTATTATAGCATCAGGTCACCAGGACTGTTAGCTGACACTGAGATACTTAGAGTGAGAATGATATTAGCCTACAGTGCAGTAGGCTAATAGTCATTCAGTCCTAACCCCTTTAACTATAATGTGTTAATAGTAATTAAAAGCAAAACTTTGTTTAAGACATTCTTTGTAATATACAAAAAAGGTCACGTTAAATTCAGTAGTTTCCTCTCCCTTATGCCACCTAAATAACGCCACACAACTCCCTCACGTGTTGCACATAACCTCATCTTCTCTCATACTTACACACTTTCAGGCAATCATGGGCTAAGACTGGCCACTGGGACTCACCACTGTCTGTCGGTTGACCTGCACCACCTCATCCCCCGCATGTATTCGCTGAGTCCTGTCCGCTGGAGACTGTTGCCAAGCAGAGAGAGCGAGAGTTCATCAGTAGACGTGTGAGGATCAACGGCTTGACAGTAAACGGGGGGTTGGCGTAAGAGTGTGTTTTCTTGTTGGTGAACTCAGAGTAAAGGACTGAAGCCTTTAACGTTGGAGAGCAGAATGGAGAAAGCAGGATCGTTCGCTGAGTTTACAGCTGCTTTGAGACGGAACAAATTTTGCTTACGTTTTCTGAGGTTCCAGTGATAACATGCAGCCCATCATATGTGGACTTAATATATATCCCCTATGGAAAAAAAAAACAGATGAGAACAATCATTTGAGTCATTTATGCGCAGTGACGAGGTTAAATACATGTGCTGTGGAAGGTACCACTCACTAGGCCCTCTGCGGGGTTGATGTTGTTGATGTGGACTTCTTCCAGACATGCTGTGCGGCTCTTCGAAGGGTCAGAGGTCATCCTCATGGTAGCATCACAGATTCCAGTTAAAATTCGGCCCTGTTGGTAACAGAAATGATAATTTTGTAATATTTTCATCATCTGCTAGAACGCATCTAAATTCAGGTTCTTACAAATTCAGAATTTTCCCCATATTTCCAGACCACATTAGGATGATATTTAATACCTAGAATGTGTCAAACCAAACACCAAATGACAGTTACTTCAGACCAAGGTGATTTGACTGGACAAGAAACATTCCACGAACGCTGATATAGCATATAACAGCACTAGGACTTTGAACTGTATACAGTACATCACACAATTTCACTGCACAATAAAGGGAAACATATAAAAATGAACATGATACAAAGTAGCCACTCTACAGTAACAACAGACCTACGAAAGCAGAAAGCCAGTGTGCATGAAAATGTTTATGTGTTACTTGGCCAGATTCCAGTCCCAGTCCAGTTGTGGAACTATTTGTGTTGGTGGGGCCAAATAAATTATTAACCAAACAAATCATAACTAATAAATGACACTATTATACTCTTATACTGAAAATCAGCACATCTGTCAGCACAAGACCGTACCAATTTTCAATACCACGGCACTTTTGATATTGCTTAAATACACCATATTGACATCAAGAACGAAACACTTTTTTT
>NW_027658644.1:0-20000 GCF_041902795.1 Electrophorus electricus | reverse complement strand
ATCCTACCAAGGGTCCAGTCCACAATTGGAAATACATAAAAAATCATTTTTGTTTGTGAATTAGGCTGCTGTTCTTTATACCGCAACTAGGATCTGCGTTGGGGGACCTGTTTGACCCATTAATGCAGTACTCTGCATTGCGGGACATGTTTGACCCACTAATGCAGCATTCTACTGACCAGTGCACAGAGCAGATCCACAGCTTCCAGAATGAGCTCCTGGTGGCCGACACGGCTCACAGCCAGCTTCTCCAGGTCCGGGTGGGAAATCTTCAGCAGGTGCTCACCGTCAACTTTCTGTCTCTCAAAGTTTGGGACATACTGTTGGAGAGTATCATCCAGCCCTAAGAGACAGAAAGAAACAGAAGAGAGAGAAGCCACACAAAGAGGCTCTTTCAGTGAGAGTGCTGACAGATCTGCCTGCTTTGACACCATTTGAGAGTTACAGCAAATACTGGAATGCTAAGCCTATAACCCATATTTACCCAATGAGCCCCAACCTGAAAGATATTCTGTGCTCCTAAGTCGAGTGCAAGCCAGAAACACACAGGCAGTCTTTCACTGCAGTTCACACTTATGAGGTCAGTCAAATACACACACACACACACACACACGCTCACACACACATTTTCATGAACAATTGGGCTACATTGCTCCAAAGGTACAGAAACTGCAACTAGTCTTTCAGAC
The DNA here is from genome assembly GCF_041902795.1 of Electrophorus electricus. NCBI lineage: Eukaryota > Metazoa > Chordata > Actinopteri > Gymnotiformes > Gymnotidae > Electrophorus > Electrophorus electricus. Next base: position 19,311 of record NW_027658644.1, on the reverse strand, counting down.
CATGCCCTGAAGCACAAGTTCTGTTTGTTAACTGTGAAAGGGATCAGCTGACTCATTTGTCTCCTAGGCAGAAGTGTCTTTTGTCTTTCTCATTCTTTGTAATCATTCGTCACTTCACAAAATTGATCATCATTATCTGGCTGCCCTTATTGGCTGGCTAAAATACAAAAGAAATGCAATCTTTATTGTCACCTTTATCAAATCATTACTGAAAAGCACCATTTTTTAAGTAGGGACAGCTGTCCCTGTCCCAGCTTGAAAAAAATATACTTACTGATATTTTTCAGCATTATAAATACTGAGCATTATTAAAACCAAGATAATAACACTAACATTAATCTTTAAGCATTAATTAATTAACAAATGAATGCACTTACAGTGAATCCCATAGCGGAAACCACTGAATTGGTAGCACTGGGACCGAGCAGGGCTAATTATTTTGCTGTATATTCTAGCTTGTCCTCTCCATGTGTGTTTGTAGCGTGGGGGAGGGCATTATGTCTGCTGCACTGATAGAGCTTCTTTGTGGGGGGTAGTATCTCTCTCTCCAAATCAAAGAGGCAGAAGGAGGTGGGAGGAGCGGGTGATGGGGGGGGGGGGGTTGGGGCAAAGGGCAAGATTGTCAAGAACCCCCTCTTTTCACCCCAAGGGACAACAGCTGCAGTCTCCATAGTCAGAAACAAAACAATTCAGGCAATAGTACCATTAGAACATATAAATACCATTTACATCCAAATTTAGTGAAAGTGTCATTTAGATAAAGTATCTAAGCAACCAGCAGTTTAAGAAGATGACCAGCTAGAATACATCATATTATTTTATCTAAGAGAGAAAGAAAGACCCAAGCACATCTTTCCATAATAGCAATCCTAGTATCTAGCTTGCATTGGCTCTTGGGCTTGGGAACGCACTTCCAAGCATGAGAAAATGGAAATAAGTCTAGGCATCAGCGCAGTGTGCTTGAGAACATTCCTTTAAATGTGGTGGCACAGAGTTCAAAAGCCGATGGAACTCGGTCACCATGACAGTTATGAATCATCACATTAGTTATTGACATAGCAGTGGTAGCTCAGTGGTTAAGGTCCTTGACTTGTAATCAGAAGGTTCCCACTGTTGGGCCCCTGAGCAAGACCCTTAACCTCAATTGCTCAAGATGTGTTCAGTCATAATTGTAAGTCGCTTTGGATAAAAGCGTCAGCTAAATGCCATAAATGTAAACACAGAGCGTTTAGTGTATGTTACACATCAGTCACACAGCAAAGGAACACAACAGCTGCCATTCACATAAAACCTTCTGAAAGCTGCATACTTATGCAAAGAGAGAGATGGCATATGTATTGTTTTCTCTACGGTTTTGATGTGATGATGATTCTTGACTTATACACAATCTTAAGTTAAAAGGCTGAAATGTCTGATTCTACTGAAAAGTAAGATATTGTACATTATGTACAATAGGCTGTAACATATCACATTTATTATTATTCTAATTTAGCATTGACCAAGGATGCAAATGTCATGATGATTGTATGCTCACAAAGCACGATTCACCTCTAACTAAATAATTAAGTTACTGTGTAAAAACATTTAGCTACTGTTTGTTTGGCTAGTGGCAGAGTGATATGTATAGTAGGGTCATATTTAGCTGCAGTCTGAACTAAGATGGCCCATTACCAGGAGCATGGGTTCTGTTTTCTGGGCTGTGAATGAGTGGATTTTGGCTGTGGTCAGCATTCCAGTGCTGGGAGGTCAGCAGAGGGAATGTTTACCCCGTCACCCCACCAACACGGAAAAACAAGAGCCGACGCGAAAGGGAGTCAATAAAATAAGCATTTAAAGGGACTCTTCCCCTGTGGCTATTGCATCAATCTTTTTCACAATAATAGGAGAGGGTGGCAAAATAGAGTGAAATAGAGAAAGAGTGTCAGGAACGAGGGCTAGGCCTCGCGGTGAGACATCCCGAACAGGGATGTGGAGTCTGGGACACCCCACAACACCCTGACCAAAATTCTAGCACATGAGAATTTAAAAAAAACATTTCCTGCCTAATTCGCCAATTCCTACGACATGTCCTTGAACGTTGACCAATAGGATTTTGGAGTGCTCTCTGGCGCACATATATAAACACGGTGAAGGGACAGGGGGATGCTGCTGTTACAGCTGTCAGGAGGAACCATGAAGTAAAGGAAAGGTTCACAATCCCAGCACATACTGTCCTGTCCCTGACACCCAGGAATGGGTCCACTGTCATTTCTTCCCTTCGTTTCTTTTTCTTTTCAGAACGCAAAGCTGCCGGCATCACACAGAGTACTTCTGTAGCCATGATCGACAATGTCTTGACCCTCCTCCCCGGCGACCTAGGAACTCGCACAAGGACATGAATGATGATTCAGTGTCAAACGTGTAGTGTTGCCAGTCACCCGACCAAGACACGGCAAGAATTTATGGAATTATGATCGCCTATTCTGACATAGTGACCAGACAAAAATATTGTGTAGTCTGATCCTAGTATTACATATTCAAGTGAGAGACACAGACCCAGTTTGCGCCCGCCAGGTAAAACAAAACTGGTACCAATAAGTCATCAGTAAGAAACTACTAAAACAGCTGCATTTTAGCTTTTTATAGGACTATTCATAGGGTTGATGTCTGGGCTAGCTTTACCGAGGATTTACAAGATAAGCTTCAAGCATGCATGGAACACCAGCTTACTTACAACATGTTACACAGTGTTAAGGTTCTTTATGTCTCTATAGAAAAAAATACTTTTAGGTAAAGCCTCAGAAAGATACAGAACATTTGGTGGCTCTTTATGTCAAATCCTGGTTATATCTATCATTAAAGGGCTCTACAGACCTCATATGCCAGAATTGACTCTGGTGGTTTGGGCCCAGGACATTTCTTAGAAACCTGCAGCCTAATTGATGTGATCATTTCCACTGATCCAATGTTACCTCATCAGCACTGATTGGCTTGTGACACTAACATGCCTGCTGACGTATAAAAGCTGCTTTGTTTTGTTGATGATCAGGAATTATTGTTATACTGGCATAACCTTTATGCCCATGGTGATGTGCACTGTTTTGAAAAATGCTGCCAAAACATTGTAGTTCTGTCTCATGAACCAGGAAGGGTCATACTTAATAAACCAGTAAGTGGCAATTGTTTTGTTTTGATATTTCAGCGTTTCTCCCTAGATTATTCATCTATCAGCATTACGTATTAATTATTACAACAAAGCAAAGATGGGGAGGAGGAAGGGACTCTAAAGGGGACAAAACTCACATCTACTCATAAACACCCATAAACAGACAGAAACGTATTGTCACAGTTTATCTCCTGCATATCCAAGGATGATCACTATCTACACTGCTTTCCAATACTCCTGCTGTTTCTCTACAGAACGATCAGTTAGTAGCTACATCACACTACTCAGTTGGCCTTTCAGCAGCTTAGTGTGATTGAAGATCCTTTGTTTATGCTCCATAATAGCACCTGCCAGCAGAAACATGCAGACATGCCAGCACATGATGCAACTCTCACTGGTACCTGCATTACTCTCTTACTCAATTTACTGCAGTGTATCCTCACCATATCCTCACCATATTTTTAAAAGATCTTTGTTGTGATCTTTTCATACATAATTATTTTTAAATGAACCAAACTCAGTTCTGATAAGGGCAACCGAAAAGGGAGCCATGTGCAACTGACTGCACTTCTTTGACAATGTAAGCGAACTATAAAGAGGACTCGGTTCTCCTTCTGGTCCTCTTTGGAATGGATGAGATCTCTGACCACTTGTCATTCATACCACAGTTCCTTTAGAAAACAGACCCTATCTGTGAAACATTAAATTATGACTACTGAATTAAAGATGGAAACTTTTCATGCCACTGTTATTTGGTTTTACGAAATTTCATGAAACACATGAAAAGACAACAAAAACTGGCATACAATATCAAAACTGTTTACAAAAACTCAAGAGGAGACAAGTATGGAGGAGACGCATTTTGCCGCGGAACCACAAAATCCCTTGTGAAGTCATTTTTTCTCAAGTTTGTTTTTATCCATGAACACTGCGACTGTGTATGGAAAACCTCAAGGGTCGACGTAAATAAAAATTTGAAACAAATTGGGATCGTTTTGTCAAATGAATGATGGTACATATTGTGGTTGAAACAAACTGAATTCAGTTAATTTTGGGGCATGTTTAGAGTTTGTTTGACTTTGAGGTGGTTGGGCATGTTAACATAGGCAAAAAAACTATGACTCTGTGCAGTCCGAGTCCACTCGAAATGCTGAAACAGCCTAAGTGTACATTCTTTACATTCATTACTGCCTAGACCAAAGTTCAATGAAACTGCATTCTCTTGTCACATTTCATGGCTGGCAATACACTAGTTACCTAAAGATTCCTGTCATGGCATAAACCCATTTTTTTTGCAGATCAGTAACCCCAAACATCAAGAAATTAAAAAAAAGCTGCTCTAAATCACTGTGTTTTGAAGGCAAAGCTAACTTCACTCCCATTGTAACTTCACTCCTGTGTATGTGCTGCTGCATGGTCTGTGCCTTGGAAGCTGATTGTCTATTTTGACCGATTTAACTATTTGATGTCTCAAATGTCCATGTCTGTGGACACTGGTCCACAGTGTGTACTGTGGTGTACTGGATAATGCATAATAAAATACCAAAACATTTAAAGGTTGAATAAAGGATACTACATGAACCATTCAATATGGTTTTTTTTCTTTACTCTGTCTTTCTGCTTTACGTGTTTTGTTTACTCCAAACAGCCTATATTACACTTAACTGTCATTACAATATCTGCAATCAAAACAACAGGATTGCAAAATGCATTGAACAGCCAATGGTTCTTCATGAACTGTCCTGTCTGTGACATTCACTATCCTCTCTCTATTTAATACTTTATTGTATCAGCAGCGACAGAATGTAAATTTGGCAGGCAGCCAACATTCTTAAAACCAGTCATGTGTATTCTGTTATTATCCCCCTGATGGCCAGAAACTAAATGGGAAATTGGTAAAGAAAACGGAAAGGGTCTCGAAAGCCTGGCTGTGTCTGTGTGGGATCAAGGATCACCAAAGACCAAAAAATAACAGCAAACAACATGGTGCAATTATTATTATTTTTTTTACTGATTTGAATAATTTACACTTCTAATATGAACATCCCAGCTGACAGCATTATTTATCTTACGAGATGTAAGGGTTACATATGTCTTGGCGTTTAGTCCAAGCCATTTACCAACAGGTGGCATTAACCAAAGTTGGCATAGAACAAACTGATTAATCGGTATGATAACAGTCCTATTTTTACTGATCTGAGAAAGCCCGCTTAAATGTGTTTTTCTTTTTTTTTTTCTTTTTTTTTTTTTAAGATTATCCAAGCATGATCGCAAGTGCTCCTTAACATGCATGGTAGTAAACAGAAGCACTCTACCGCTTTCAGTAAACAATTACACAAAATATTACAATTGTATAGTACGATTATATGATACAAATAATTTAATTCAGATAGCAACCGCCAAAGACATGTTTTTGAATAGGCTATACATCCGTATGTCAAGAGTAAAAATGATCTCTTTTTGAAGTTTGCATTGAAAAGTTTCGTGGCCACTGGAAAAAAGTGCAATTAGTGAGATAAACGAAATAAGTATTTAAGTCCTACCTCTCATCCAAACGACAACCTGGGTTGGTGACCATTTTGATATTGGTTCCATTTTTCTTCTGCGGCAAAACGTTGATCACTTGAGGATCTATTCCTCATGCACGTTTTCCATTGTCATTTCAAAGACACAATAATAAATTGCAAATGTCTTTTAATGGGCTTCAGCAACTGTAGACCACTGTGCTGAGTAGCTTACGGCTGGGCTTGAGTGAGTTCGACGAGCACTGAGGCAAACGCTGGAGAAGTTGGATGGGCGGATCATGTTACGCTTTCAAGCTAATTTCAGCGAAAACCGCTGTTGGGGAGGCAACTTACTTTCAAGAGTGGTCCCTACCTGACGCACCTTATGGGTGGTCAGAACGCCTCAGAAAGAGTTTTAATATGCACATCAAAATTAGATACATGCCATAAGTACACTACTTTCCCACCTTAGACTTGTCACTGAAGTGCTTTTGAAGAGTTAAAACAGGAATAAAAACGATGTCAATTTAGTGTTAAAGCTGCTGTAAGCTAATTATTGTATGAATACAGGCAAAGCTATCCTTACACCCTGAGTACTATGAGTAAAGTAGCTGCTCTAAGAGGGAAAAAAATGGTCTTCGTGATTATTCTGGACAGTGCAAATAAGAAATAATATTTTAAACAGGGCCCGACTGTATTAAGCAATCTTCTGTACAAAGAGCCAGTCCACTCTGCCTGTGAGTGACTTCGCATGTGCAAGCAGCACACAGAGGGGTAGACTAACTGTTATTTGGAAGGAGGTGGTATTATGGACAGAGGGGCCATAACTGGCCAGTGGAATTTACGCAATTAGTCAAGATAACTACATTATATACTGAAACTTAAAATCTAAATGTTTAATATATTCATATTTTTATAGAGGATGTTTTATGCTTAATGCAAATAAGCAGGAATAACCTACTGTTGAACAAAATGCCAATGTTCTAGCCTAACAGCCTTCATCAAGGCAAACTCTTAAACGCGGCACTCTGCAGGCTTATATATAACCACGCTAGTGAGGTCGATCACGTGATCTGAATAAACAAGAATGCCACTGTTAAAATACCTCACACAAGTAAAAAAAAAATAAATAAAAATAAAATATCAATCTATGGTACAAACCTCTCCAGAAACACCAAACATACAACCAACAGCAATTTCAACAATAAATAATCACTAAACAAGAAAAATATAATAAATTATTACACTCAAAAGAAATCGTTGAGAAAAAGCAATTTCTACATTTACATATAGGCCGATATTATAAATAAGACAGAAAATTGAGAAACAAACGATCAACTTTCATGACACAGAAAATAGCCATCGACCACTAAAGATGTCCGTTCCAAAAATATATAGGACTTAAAGGAAACATTTAAAAGTGTAAAACAGAAAGTATTTTACTTCCCTAATATGAGGTGGAACAAGTGGAACAGGTAAAATTGTGTACGGGACATAATGTCAAAGCGAACAAAGTTATTAACACATAGCTACTGTCGAGCCGACTGCCTGTGCGTTCAGGTTTGACCTTCAATATTAGCTGTCAATCAACACAGCCAATCATTCACTTCATCTCTACACCCCTTTATCACAAAATAACTTCTATAAAATTATTGTAAAGAAATTTTATCGCAAAGAAAAATAATGGGAGAGATGGACATCTTATAGATTAGACAGAACACAACGGGCAAAAAAAATATTAGATGTGCAATTTGAAAGGAAAATTTGTCGCCTGAGCCGCTTGCTTCCATAAGAATGAGAAGATTTAAAAGTTGTCCTGCAGTCAGCACCTAGAGGGCGTCAGATATATGCTGCCTTCAGTTCTCACCCGCTGTCGCCAGTCCATTTATATATACAGTCTATGGTATTAACGCGAAGTAGCCGTTAAAACAAGCCATGATATTATTGGTTAATACTGTTTTTGCCCACCTTCTGGTAAGGATGACATAGAGGAATGCCACAAGTCATTTAAATGTGGCCAAAAGTCACATTTAAAGGTAATGCTGCAGGTGGGAGTAAGTAAAGCTCGGCGGATCTGTCGATTATTTTTGACTGAAGCCAACTACACAACCGATTTTTGATGTCAGTCGGTTTTTATTAAGCTAATCACCAGTCAGAGTTAGTTTTCCATCATTTCTATTGCCGCCAATGGATTTCGCATTCCCTTCAGGTATTTGATTTGCAGAGGTGTTGAGCACATATGCACGGTACGTTGAAACCCCAAACTGTGTTTATGTTAAAACGCTGGGGAACTTACCGCTTTGTTTTAGATCTAACTAGTTAAGTTTAATTTAGATAGACAATTTGCTGAGCAAGTCATTATTTGCCTAGTACAGAGATAGCTAGCTAGTTCCGAAAGGTTGGTCAGAGTCGCAGTAAAATGTAACATAATAGCACCGCTTACTGTTTATGGACCTATGATTACATCGTGTGCCAAATTATTAGGGGACTGTTCACATGTATGTTTCTCTTCCTCGTCAAAATACAACCAATACACGTTTACAACCACAATACATTTAGGCTATCTTATTCCAGTTAAAACGGTGTTAATATTTTTACCATTTCATTGTTATTGAGACTAAAAGGTGTTCCGAGGCATACAATTAATTATGTTTTTTTTTTAATTATTATTATTATTTATTTATTTTATCGATGACAAGTGCTAAAAGGATGGATAAACGTTGTAAATATAAATGTTACCAGTCATACTGCCTGAGGATAAATTTGCAGCAGCCTGCAATCACTGAGCCTGTTTCCCAGGCTGTCATCTAGTAAGCTGTACTGAAGCATCCTACTACTGAATAGGCTGCTTTTCATATCAATTTTCTATTGTCATTAAATCAATTAATGTTATAGCTACATTTATAGCCCCGTGTCCTTTCATATGCTTACATATAATGCTGCTATTTTCTTTCACTTGTCACTTATGGACCGTACTCTTTTAGTTTAGTGTTTTGTTTGTTTGTTTTGTTTTGTTTTTTAAATAGACACTTGCTATAGATACATTGGCTCTGCACACATGCATACTTATTTTCTGTATTCATTTATTCATATTTAATACTACACCACTAGAGTTTGGTTGTAGTCTTCTGTCCTTGCTCTATAATAGTAATGTTAACTTCAGTTCTATCATCACAGGCACATTTATTAAAATTCCATAACATGAATTATGATACTGCACATTATTATGTGTTAAGTATATTTCTGCATACAGTGTGTATATAGTCTTATTTTCTTTTATGTATATTTATTTGTATAGCTGTAGAGTAATTGTCTCCACCTCACCATAAGCACTTCAGTGTGGATATTCTTGGCATGTTGTGTATATGACAAATCAAAATTAATCTTCTTAATGGCTCATTGCTGGGTATATGAGTGTGTTTGCTTATATTTCAAGTAAAGCATTGTGGATTTTTTTTTTCTTTGCCTGTATTTGGTACATCAGAAGGATACATTATGTATTTAATAATAATAATAACTTGCATCATAAACTGAATACCACTTTAAATTCATGCAGGTGCACAATTATGTAGACACTGAGTTCCATTTCTATATTTAAGAATACAATCGCATTATATAAATCTATATAACATATTATAAAATATTCCAACAGTGTAAGACAAGTACTGGAGTCCTAAACTGAGATTGTGTATAGCTAATGAATCATAGGACATAGCCTAACAGTAAAACAAAAGCATCAACATTGCTGGTTACCTGCGTTAATAATTTACATTTTATTTAAATAAATGTCATGCAAAGAAGATAAAGATACATGATATACAAAGACAATTATAAGAATTAAAAACTGGATCGTTGACATTACTTTTCCATTGAATGAAGGAATAGGTTCTTCATCCTATGGAAACTATTAAAAAATAATAATTGGTTCAATATTTAGAATATATTGGTGACCACAACCTAAATTCTATTTGCATTGATTATTAGGCAACTGGTGAAGGCTATTATGAAAATGTCATACATTCATGTAAACTTGCATATACGTTAATTATTGTTATAGAATAACGTTTAAACTCTTGGACCCAGGCCACCTGGGTGTCAGCCTTCCCAGCCTCAGTTACAGCTTCCTTCACTCTTCAGTGAGGCACCCTAATGACAAGATGTGTAATAAGTGAGGCAATTTGTCAACTGCAAGGGACATAAAACATTAAAAGCTGAATAGGTTGCGTAAGGAATGCACAGAAAACATACAGTAGTGCTGTAGTGTTTGGGTTAAGGTGTACGGGTTGTCAACCAATGCTTCTTTCAACCGTTCTGCCAGTGCATTGTCACTTTTAGTAGCTTTGTAGTACAACTATAGTGTTTGGATTAAGCCTTATGGGGTGTCTGCAAATGCATCTTGCCTGCTTTTTTCCCAAGCATATCACCATAAGTTTATATTCCCATACCAGGGCCAACTGAGTGAAAGCCATACAGGCCAGCCCAGTTTCACAGAGAATCCTGGCCACTAGACCATACAGGACAGCAGAGTTCCACAGAGAAATTGGAATTCACGATCAACACATCATACCAAATTCTATCGTTGAATTCAAAGGATAGGATGTGAGAAGCTTGAAATTTCAGAGATTCAGTGTAATCAATCAGGCTTTTGCACAAGTCGATGCCGTAGAAATCCATGGTAATCATCATCATTTGTTCTCTACAAGAGTCAACAATAAAGATGCTGAGAGTACAGTGTGGTGGAAACAGCAAAAGAGCAACGAGCCAGCCAGGAGTTCAACCTAGAGACTTCGGAACTGTAATCAGATGCATTATCCGTTGCACCACTGGCCTAGATAGCCATACATTGCCTGTGACATCGTCCATATTCAACCCATTTTAACTTTTCTCTCAAAAAGCACTGAGTGGTGAAGAGAGAGTTCAGCCCTGAAGCAGGAAGCTCAAAAGGCTGCCATGACCCAGATTCAAACCATGGTTGCTGTGGCCACAACGAAGAGTACTAACCATTATATGATCATGGCTCTGCACCCTTGCGTTCATGCAATGGTTCGCAGCCTGGCTCCTTTTCCAACAAAAGGTACCGTGAGAAAACCAAGTGTCACTTTATCAGAATCAGCACTATGGTTTGTGGTAGGTCAATTTTTGAATCCTGTTCAAATCTTCCTGTAGCCTAAATCCACACATGCTTGTATGCTTGTTGCAAAACCAAATTAGAAATAAGTCATCACAGGTTTATCTTCCTTGGCAGCATTTGCTGCCTAAGACAGATTTTTTTGCACACTTCACATTTGCTGTATTGTGGGCCACATATTGCAAGCAGTGATAAACATACGTTGCTACTACATCCCACCCAGCCTTCCAAAACAAAAGACCAAACATGTATAGCAGTGAAAGAAATAGCGTGTAGGCAAACAGAAATAAGGCTTGCTGAGTGTTAATGATGTTTTTTCTGGTGCTTGTTCAATCAAACTTGCAAGTTTGCAGAAAAAAAAAACCAGCTACCTATGTTGTGGCAAGAGACTAGCTCCTGTGTTTCCAGCCTCAGTAACACCTTCCTACACTCTTCAAAGAGCAACTCCAGCTCACAGCAGGCTTTTGAGCCTAAATCAAACTGAGTCAAACTCAGAGGATAGGGTATAAAAGACTTCAAAATTCACAGAGATTCGGTGGAATGAATGGGGCTTTAGCTCAAGTTGACACCTTAGAAATACACAGTAAACATCACTTACTCTTCACAAGCGCCACAATAAAGATGCCAAGTGCTCCGCATGGCAGAAACAATAAAAGGGCAAAGAACCAGCAAGGTGTCAAAATCACAGGTCTTGTTGATCTTTGTTGGCAGCATTTGCCACCCATGCTAACTTTTTGCTGAATGTTTTGCTTGAAGTGAGGCTTGCTGAATCTTCCTGATGTTTTCCTCTGATGTTCGTTCGACTCAACTTGTTTGCAGAAACAACAGCTATCCATGCTGTCAAGTCAAAGGTTTCTCGAATTTCCCTGTAAATCAACCTTCCCAGCCTCAGTAACAGCTCATTTCATTCTTCGTTCACAGGGCACATTTGGTAGTGCCATAGCATTTGGGCTGAGCTTTACGGGTTGTCAACCAATGCTTCTTTCAACTTTCTTTCGTTCTGCCAGTCCAATGCCAAACTGTCTTTTAGTAGCACTGTAGTGTATAGATTAAGCATTATGGGTTGTCAGCAGTCACATTTAACCTGCTCTCCCAAACCCCCCCCCCCCCCCAAGTACGACACCATAAGGTCAGATTCTTATACCCAGAGTTGAACCCAGGCCACCTGGGTGAAATAAGGAACCCTGAACACTACACCATAAGGGATGCAAAAGATACCAGATATGCACAATGTCTGTAAATCATCATTAATGCATAATTCAGAATTCAGGCTTGCGGTCGAGAAGTCATTGCCTTAGAAATTCACGATAAACGTAACTTGCTCTTTGCAAGAGTCATGAAAAAGATGCTAAGAGCTCTGTATAGGGGACACAGTAAAAGAGCATAGAACACTATCGGAGTTGAACCTAGAGTCTTCTGACCCATAGTCAGATGTGTTATCCATTGTGCCACTGGTACAGACAATCATGTCCTTTTTTTCTCTCAAAAAGCATTGACAGTGGACTAGAACATGTTTGGCCCTGAAGCGGCAGTCTCAAAAGGCTGCCATGAGATGGATTCGCAGAGTAGTAACACAGAGTATTAACCACTACACAATCACGGCTCTGCACTTGTGCCGTGGCTCCCATCTCATCTATATTGTCACCAATATGTCAAAAACCTATCCCGTCTGGTTGGCTGAGGCCCCAGTTTCTGTCCTCCCCTCACCTTCTAGCTATGTAATGCCCTCTCAAGTTCCACTTTATCAATAGTGTAGCAAGCACAGCAGTGTGCTCTTGTTCCCTCTCTTTTACAGTTCAAACCCTTTCCAAGTTCTGTGGTTTCCTTTTCAGTTGTCTTTTGCTTCCTTTCTACACTCCCCATTCCTGCTCCATCTCATCTGCAATTGGGTCCATCTGGGAACTCCTACTCATCTATAGCAACCACCAGGAGAGCATTTCACCTCTGACAACCCTGCTACCCTCATTACCATATAAATACACAGAATGATTACATGGAAAGAAGAAACACCTAAAACTAATAGACAAAATGATGGTGATATCATCCTCTATGTGGTCTTTCTTGCTCCATTTGTGTTTTGTCTTTGCAAAGTTTGGCTTTTCCTGAATTGGTTTGTGTTTATATGTCCATTGCAATTAGTGACTAAATAATAAAATAATAAAAAAGTGATTCAATGATTATGATGTACTGTGTTTTCACACATGATGACATGGGATGATGATGGAGTTCTGATTGGTGACTCCAGTGTTTAAGAAAATGAGACAGGTATTTTCCCCATGAGAACTGAATAGTGTAATGAGAAGTGTATGCAGTTTTGCAAAATAAGGGCAGCAGAACTACAAATTATATTTAATCAATAAGAATGTATTTATAGTTGTGAAGAAATACTGTATGACTATGGGATTTTAGCATAAGGCATCAATTTCTTGATGTATTAATTCAGTTACATTGTGTATCTGAATAAGGAAAAACTGTAATCTAACACTACAGGACTGCTAAAATACATCTAGGTATTTCACTGACAGAAAAGGTGAAAAAGAGCATTGGTTGACAACCACAAATCTTGATGCAAACAGTATGGCGATAAAAAACGTGCTTCCGTTAATGACGTGTAATGTCACTAGTAGTTGACAAATCACCTCGGTTGTTCAGCATCCTGTCACTAGGTGGCGTGAGGAGCAGATGAATCGGTTACTGAGGCTAAAAAAGCTAACTTAAATAAAAATTCGTATCTTGATACAATACGGGTAACTTTCTGCGAACGTGCAAATTTTAAAAGCACAAACATCAGCAGAAAACACTGGCAGGATTCAAAAAGCCGTATTTCTGTTTGTCTACACACTATTCCTTTCTCTCTTCTACATGTTTGGCCTTTTCTTTTGGAGGGCAAGGTGAGGGGTAATTGCAATATACATTTATCACTGCTTGGGGCATTGCAGCAAATGTGAAACACACTGCTTGGGTGGGAAACGCCGCCAAGGAAGATCAATGAGACTTGTGATGATGTATTTCTTATTGTGTTTAGCTATTAGTATACATGTTTCTGTTCATTTAGGTCACTGGACGATTTGAAAATGATTTAAATGGGGTCCTATCAAAAATCAGTTACGACTTTCGTAACTGCCTAAACCTTCCAAGCATTTAATAAATAAGATGACTTCCATAATTATAGAAACCCAACATTTTTGTAAATAAAATAGATCAACTTTTTATTTGTCGAGATTGCTTAAACACTTAATCCCCATGATTTAATTCCTGCATATGTCCCCGGGCAGTCAAGAATTTGCAGGATGTATTGAAATGCCATGTTTACTGCGTAATCCACTGACAAATTTGCCAAGTAGGCAAACTGCAGGGGTCCAACGGGTATCCTGTAAAGTTCTTCAGGTTGATCAACTCCACTGAAACCGACTTTCAAGGGAAAGTAGGTAAAATGACGCCATGCGCTAATTAGCGACGCCATTGTCTCGTATTTTGCATACTGCATGCGTAGTGCATGATGGTGTCAGCCCTTTACATCTACTTGTTTTTCTCCAGTCTGCTCACATATAATTTAATACAGTCGAAGGTACAATAAAGATGTTGTCATTTACATATCTTTTCTGTCTCTGTTGTCAGACTAGTATGAAATAGTGACCGAAACGCGGCCCATTAACACTACAAGTTGCTAAAATTCTGTCCCGTTCATCTTCCCTGCCGTGCACTGAACAGACTAGACACGGTGAACCGCGCCTCTCGCTCACGGGGCAGAAATGGCGACTTTCTTCTATGGAAAGTTTGAGCTGAAAAGTTGGTAGATTATAAAAAGAAGGTGTTAAACGGACCTGAAAAGTTATTAAAACTATTGACCGAGACGCTAAATGTGCAATATTGTAGGGATGACTCAAGCTAGCAGTACCACGTGACCTCATGTGTCTCTTCATCATGTGATGCTGGCTGCTAGTTCCTGCAACGGCAGTCAAGACTTGCTGTATCATGTCGGACAACGCACACTAATTTATTTTCTTGGAACATTATACGGGCACGATGCGTGCGTCTAACTTGGCCAGAGCTTCCCAGATAGCATTTGCTGTTTTCATTTTCATACTACAGTGGTCTCTCGCCCAGGCTGAGTCCGCTGGTAGCCCGTGGTATCAGGATCTTTGCAGGTGAGGTTGGCGGATACTCAGGCAAACACGGCTAGCTAGCTTGCGAATACGACTTCTTTGCAAGTGCATCTGCCGCGGACTTGTTTGTGCGCATAAAGATGAGCGACTTGATGGCTGTAGCAGACATGCTATGAGTTGTAAGGGCACGTCAGAAACTAGGCCAACTGAGCTGAACTTATGTTAAAAATGTTCGCAGTGTGCTAGCCTAGCCTAGCCAATCTCGTGACTAGTATTGTTCGCTTCCCGGTGTATATATTTATCGTTTTGTCCTCTTACCTCGATATTTAACGGCCTTGTACGAAACCATAATACAAGGTTGTTTATTCATACGTGGCGGATATAAAATCCATAGAGGAAAGGACACGTGATGTGATCTAAATGACTCAAAAATAATGCTGAAGTGCGTGTATGATTGTCACTTTCCACAAGAACATAATGCTTTATGTTACACATATCTCATAAACGTAAAACCGACATTCTTTGTCATGGTCACTGTTTCCATTTTCTACATAGCTACAAATGGGAGGCTATCGACCAAGACACTAAAATGAAATACACTCTGAAGCTGTGTCTTTCGTCTCCGAACACAGACTGTGGAGAAAGCACAGCTGTCTGTGCACAAAATCTCATCACCAACAAGAGCCAGTCTGTGGGTAAGTGCAATATAACATAGCTTTAACAATCAGAATCAGAAGTATGTGCTGTACAAAAGGTGATGATATACTGGATTTATAATATTTAATTTTTAAAAACATTTCCAATACAAAACCTCTGGAGTTCTTTTTCCAGTTTGAATGGTGATAGAATTTCTTGGCATGTGAACACAAGGCCTTTATCTTGAAATATTTTAGACTTATTTCTGATATGGAGTTAATGTAATCATGCAGAGGTGAACCAAATAGGTCTGGATGTAGTACCTTCCCAAGGGTTCCACAATGACCAACAACATTTACACTACAGGAAATGTAAATAAATATGAATTAAAATTATTAATACCTTTAGGCCTACTAATGGCAAGTAGGATATCCACAGACGACACTCTTGATTGGTTATTTAGCCAGCACTTCTCTGTGGCCTGCCTCTCTCTCTCTCTCTCTCTCTCTCTCTCTCTCTCTCTCTCTATATATATATATATATATATATATATATATATATATATATATATATATATATATATATAAAAAAATTGTTTAATATGAAAAAAGGTATCTAGTGAACAGCAGGGTTCATTTTTAAAGTGATTTTCCAAAATCTCGCCAAAGTGTAGTGCTATGAAAATTGTTGACATGGCCTACAGTGTAGCTACAGTGGGTGATCCAGAGTAGTTACAGCCACACTGGCATTAGCGATACACTATGAACATCATTTGTACAGGTTTAAGTTGAATACACTGACACTTTTCACATCACTTTGTTTGTAATTCCTGTAGCTTGTACTTGTATTGTACTTACGGTGTTTGCCTTTGGTTTTATGATCTTTGCGTTGTTGTACTATAAGTAGGTCATAGTTATCACATAGCCGAAGTGTTCAAGAATGCTGTACAATTAGAAATACCTATTCAGCAGCTAATGAAAGGGTCTAAGCTGTATATTTGACAAGTGTTTTTGCCTTTGATGAGCGGATTGCAAATGATGCTACATTGGCTCACTTTGCACATAAGATGGTGAAGCACTGTAGAACTGGAAAGAACTGTTTGTGGACCTCTGTATCAGGAAGTAAAAAGCTGTCTTCCAGTCTCTCAAGCCATGCATCTGCCAGGCCAAAGTTGACTCTAGATGGCATATTTACTGTACATGGTGAAATCCCGCCCTGTTGAGTGGGTCACGTTCCCAGGCTCTCTGTTCCCCTGGGTATTGCAGTGTCAGACTGTTTGCCTGGATGGCATTATAGACCTATATAACATTTTACTAGAACTGTGTTTTGTGATGTGCTTGAGCAATGGGAAGACATTGATTAATGTTCTTTGATATTCACTGGGAAACTTGAGTCATTTTCAAGCAGTCCAGCATGCCTTTTTTAATTTCATTTATTTCTATGGTAGCCAAGAGTTGTAATAATTTGGTAATTGCTAATGTGTAAAATTATATGCAAGAAATGTACAATGTAGAGTTTTGTTCTGTTGTTGGTCTAGGTGATCTCTCTTTGCAGACATCCTCTGATTCTGTGTTGACTTTCAATGGAACTCGGAGCTGCCAAGATGAGAACAAAGTTCAAAGCAGCATCACTTTCCAATGCGGCAAAACGATGGTAAGACCCAGAAAAGCAGCGGCTAAATCTAAACCTGCTAACGCAGTGGTTTCAGTATTTATTAATTTTTTACTTCATCTCCAGTAACACTGAGTAAGAAATTACACAGATGGAATAATACAGCTCATCATATTCACAAAATGAAACTTGATGCAGCTGATTTTATTTCCTGCTCCCAAGGCACAAAGCTAGATCATAAACCAAGTGCCTGTGTTTGACCGGGCTCTGAAAACTTGCCCTTTGTTACAGAGATAAAAGATTTTGCTGATTTAAAAAAAAAAAAAAATAATAATTATTTAAACACCCAAAGCAGCAGGAGGTGGACTTCTCCCAGATATCTCAGTAATCTCCTAATGAACTATAGTAGAACAGCTGAGGAAACCCAATGGCTTTTGTTTAAACACTGTGAAGTTGCGTGTCGTATCTCGTGTCTAAAGTGCAGCAAAAGAACAATCTTGTAAGTTAAAATGCACACCATATTAACTTACCAAAGCAACCAGTTAGTAATCACATGCTGATAGTATATCTGCTTGTAAAAAAAAAAACAAAAAAAAAACAAAACAACCAAAGCTGATTTCAGCCTTCATTTGACTTCTAAGACAGTTGAGCAACCATTTGCAGGAACAATGAAAGGCAGGAAGTGGTTCACAGCAGATGGAGTACAACATTTTTTTTCCAAATGGCACAGCTTCCTTTTGCACTAGTTCAAGTCTTGTGTGCAGTTTACTAATGGTAGTGAAACATGCAGGGCTGCAGTTTACTCATTAAAAACATGCCTTTGTACTAAAGGGGACTCCAGAGTTTGTCACTCAGTCACAGTGCGTGCATTACTTTGAATGGAGAACATATGCAGCCTGCAGAAGAGAGAAGTTCAAACCACATGTGGAGGTAAATGCAATACTAACATGGAAATATGACTGAGGGAAATTATTGTAATATTTATATATGATCTCTATACATATATATTATAAGATTCAGGTTCCTCAGCGTAAGCTTATGATTCATTTCTTCGCCTCATTTTTTTGCTTTGTCTTTAAGGTGCCCTGCTACGTGCTTGATTCAGATGGGGAAAAACATGACCTCAACCCTCTCATTAAAATCACAGATGGCTACCTGGTTGATGACGCTGATGATGATGTGGACTTTTATATTAATGTTTGCAGAAGTTTGAGTGAGTTGGTATCATAGTGTTGGCTATAATAACTGAGCTTCATTTCGGCGTCCAAATTGGCACTCTGCTGAACTTTGTTTGTTTGGACTCCTGGTCAGATGCTTTGTAACATTTGTGTGGATTCTACCAACAACAGCTGTACTCTTACCATCTGCTACTACTTTGAGCTAGGTTCAAGATTTGGTGGTTGATTTACAAGGGTGGTGGGGGGAAAAAGATGCTAAAATCTTTCTGAATCTAATTAGAATTTGTAGCTTCTTTGTACTGTTGTCTGAGCTGTGTTAGCAGCTAGAGTCCACAGTCATGGATCCCTGTCATTTGTAACTAGACCAAGCAGAGGGCCGGTGTCCTGGAGACTCCGCTGCATGTCTGACGAACCACATTGGGTCCTTTAGCATGGGAAGACCAAACAAGTCTCTGGAGCTGATCTCTAAAGACAGGTAGGAAGCCACGGAGGCAGCTGTGCTCTCTCCAAGCTTGAACCCGTGTCAGTATCACCCAAGCACAGAATGACCACAGTGTGTGCACGCCAGGTTGAGGCTGCAGTATGAGAGCGAAGCTGAGTATGAGCTCTGCGATGGGCACAAGCCTGCTGTCACCATCACCTTCCTCTGCCCGTCTCGCAGACAGCCGGTAAGAGCCCCACTCATGCACTGCTACTCACTAAAAAGGCTCCACCCATACTCTGGCCCTCCCATAGAGTGCAAATTGGGTCCTGCCCACACTTTTAATACACATCAAGTTGTGTTCTGTTTATTTAGTTAGATTATGTAATCACCAGATGAATCTAAAAACACCAGGTGCCAATCTAAAAACAGTATTTATGAAATGGCATACGTGCGTATTTATGAAGTGACATCTGTTATTTATGTCTTGTTATAAAACGAACACCATTTCTTCTCAGGGAAGTGACCCCAAGCTGACTGCCAAGACAAACTGCCGCTTTGAGATTGAGTGGGTGACTGAGT